>NC_072385.2:43321730-43534230 GCF_028885625.2 Pongo pygmaeus | reverse complement strand
GGTGGTGGTGGTGGTGATGGTGGTGGTGGTGGTGGTGATGTGATGGTGATGGTGGTGGTGGTGGTGGTGTTGGTAGTGATGGTGGTGATGGTGGTGGTGGTGGTGGTGGTGGTGATGGTGGTGGCGGTGGTGGTGATGTGATGGTGGTGGTGATGTGATGGTGGTGGTGGTGGTGATGTGATGGTGGTGGTGGTGATGGTGGTGGTGGTGGTGATGGTGGTGGCGGTGGTGGTGATGGTGGTGATGGTGGTGATGTGATGGTGGTGGTGGTGGTGGTGGTGATGTGATGGTGATGGTGGTGGTGGTGATGGTGGTGATGATGTGATGGTGATGGTGGTGATGTGGTGGTGGTGGTGGTGGTGGTGGTGGTGGTGGTGGTGGTGGTGATGGTGGTGGTGGTGGTAGTGCGGGGTGCAGAAGCAGGAGATGGTAGTGGCCTGAGTCTGGTGACTGGCAGCCAGGGGTCTTCAGGACCCTGGACAGGTGGTCACCCAGAATCGTCTGCCTGTCTTTCTCGTGGCTGCTAGGGGACAGGGAGGGCGAGGGAGTGCTGGGTGGTCACCCCCTCACGCTAGCTTGGACCCTTCCTTCTCTTTATCCTGCATGGGAAGGCAGCTCAAATTCACATTTTAGTATTCAACAAAAACTGTGGAGGACCCTCACATAGACGTCTGGAGTTCTGTGTCTGCCAGCGCTCTCCTTGCCAGTTCTCCCATGCAGCTGCTCTTGCCTCCTCTCATCTCCACCTCTGCTCCATTTAGCAAGATTGCTGCACAGCTGCGCTCTGCCCGGGATGCCCTACTCTGTGGTCAAGAATGGAACTACAGGGAAAAAGCTGGGGCGATTGCAGGGCTTACCTGATTGGTTTTCTTTTTTTAATAGATCCACATCTTTCATGGCCTATTATCCAATGCCTAACAGTAGCGTCATTTATTTCCTCCAGCTTTCTAGTTGTTTGAGGGAAGAGGAGGAATCCAATGCCTGTTGCTATATCTCACCCAGAAGCAGCAGTCCTGGTCAGTGGTTTTAACAGGAGGATATAGACCTGTGTATGGGTAAAGTTAGTGCAGTACAGAGACCGAACACAAAAGGGATGCCTGGAAAAGCAAATTCTTAGGTGAAGGAGGTGCTAAATCCATTCGAAAATGGGTGGTAGGGTCTGGCGCAGTGGCTCACGCCTGTAATCCCTGCACTTTGGGAGGCCGAGGCGGGCGGATCCCTGAGCCCGGGAGTTAGAGACTAACCTGGGCAACTGGCGAAACCCCGTCTCTACAAAATACAAAAATTAGCCAGGCGTTGGTGGCTAGCACCTGTAGTCCCAGCTACTCGAGAGGCTGAGGCAGGAGAATCGCTTGAGCCCAGGAGGTGGAGTTTGCAGTGAGCCGAGATTGCGCCACTGCACTCCAGCTTGAGCAACCGAGATCCTGTTTAAAAAAAAAAGTCGGGGTGAGGGGGAGGTAGGACAGACACCCCTTTCTCTGAAATAAAAAGAAGAAAGGTAAAAATCGGTTAAAAATTGTAAAAACCTAGGTAAGTCTGAAGATTAGAAAAGAAAAAGAGGACTGGGCAGGCAGTTTTTCCTCCCCTCTCTGTCCCGGTTGTTTTAAGGGTTAGATAAAATAGCACTTAAACTGTAATACCCAGAAAACTTGTATTAATATATTAAGGAGAAGGAAAACATTTTTCTTCTGCATTAGCATTATTATGAGACTTAGCAGCGTCCTGAGATGGTTTACACTCAATTCACATAATGAGTATTAGGGTGTTTCTCTTGACTTCCTGCAACTGAACTGGTACTTTTTTTACTAATTATCTGAACCCAAAAAGCAACTGGCACCAATTCTAAAACCAGACTAAACCCTGGTACATCTGGTATCAGGTACACCTGGTACAGCTGGTATATCAGTACAACACACACATGCACGTTTAAACAACAAATGCATACATAGACCCAGACACATACATATTTATAATTTTGATTTTGGAATGAAAAATTTTATCTTTCAAACTAAGGATATTTGACTGAGGAGATAACCAAATCCCATAGATAGGATCTTGACATAATGTTAGTAACTTAAAATTTCCAAACTAGTCTTAGAGCAATTATGAAACAATATAATCCTTGATGAGGTCACCCCACTGCTAGCTGGGCCAGTGATGTCAGTTTCGGTTGTTTTCTATACTCAGTTTATCACATAAAATCCCAGTTCAGCTTGCACATCTGTTTTTCCTCTGGGACTCATTTTAACTTCCTACCTAAGTTACGTCCAGCTATGCTTGCTCAGCCTCACCCATGCCACCCTCTCTGCCTTTCGACTTGTATGAAAGCCCTCTTGAGCAATGCATCACTAAATTTTCAGTGTCTGCCTTTTTGGAAGTGGATGCCAATAACTAAATTGCCAACACTGCCTCTTGAGACATTGAGTGAGATATTTTGTTAGTAAACCCTGGACTCTGTGTAAGAATTGCACGCCCTTTGGGACATCAGGAAGACTCTCTGGGCCAGTGTTTAATGGAAATAGCAGCTAAGGCCTCAGAGAAAACACTTAGCTTCTGTTGCCCAGTCTGTTGTAGTGAGCTCTGGAGCACCTCACACTCCAGCTGCTTGGCAGGAAGTAGACTAGTCTTCAGTAAGTGTGTATTGGGTTGCTGCTACTATAGTAGCTCACAAAACTCAGAAGTGGAAAGAATCTGCCCAATTTGCTCTATAACATGTCTGGCCTTCCTCCTTAGCTCATATCCACCGATTAGCAAGACAAAAACATTAAACCCCAAACTGGTTTAAGAGCTTAGTATGATCTAATCCGTCCCTAAGATGGCATCTGGGTATGAGGGAGAAGACAGGAGTGGTTTTCAGGTCTTCGTGGCATTGGGGTAGGATAGGCTTTGTGCTGGTCCTGGGGTGACTACTGGTTGATAATCACTGAACTAGTCACTAATCACAACAGTTGCTGGCCTCTCACGCTGTGCCTACACCTGGGGAAACAGTGATTTTTTCTTTTCTTTTTGCTTGGACAGTGTTTGCAGGGAGCACCAACCAGCTTCCATCATTGTCTCTGCTTCTCCTCAGCTCTTAATGGCTGAAGACCCTTGGGGAAGTGCTCCCTTGTGTAGTCACCTCATCCTATCACAAAGGGCACCCACACTACATAGGAACTGAGAGTGCCCCAGGAGAATCAGGACACCCTGAGCAAACACTCTTGCCTAAGCTTGGCTGCCCTACATTAGCCATGGCACCTTTGTGCGAAATCTCCTCCCAGAATCTCAGACACTTCCCAGCACCTACAAAGAAACAATTCTGGATGCACATCTGGTCAACCCACTCTAACCCTTTTCTCTTCTTCTTTTTCTTGGAATTGTCCAAGGACAGAGAGAAAAAGACTTTCTTCCCTGACTCCATCCTCCACCCCATTCCTCAGTAGTTTAGCCCTCCTTTTAGTAAAACTCTAGTTATTGGTATGTTGAAAGGAGGATAAAGGAATTTAGACAATCACTTCAAGTTTCAAGCCAGGCTAGAATAAGTCTGGTTTTCGAGTGTCAAAGCTGAATATTTTGTTCATTTGCTTTGCATTCCTTGTAACAAACCGTAATAGTCTCTTATCTTCACCTCACTGTCCCAGGTGGATGATTGTCACAAGACAATGAGGCAATCGTTGGCAAGCTCAAAAAAAAAAAGTGAAAATCTATTAATAATTTTAAAAGTATTTTAAAAACTGTTTCTTCTTTTTTTCTTTTTTTTTTTTTTGAGATGGAGTCTCGCTCTGTCGCCCAGGCTGGAGTGCAGTGGCGTGATCTCTGCTCACTGCAACCTCCGCCTCCTAGGTTCACGCCATTCTCCTGCCTCAGCCTCCCAAGTAGCTGGGACTACAGGCGCCCGCCACCATGCCCAGCTAAATTTTTGTATTTTTTAGTGGAGATGGGGTTTCACCATGTTAGCCAGGATGTTCTCAATCTCCTGACCTCATGATCCACCCACCTCGGCTTCCCAAAGTGCTGGGATTACAGGCGTGAGCCACCGCGCCCGGCCTTAAAAACTATTTCTGATGCTACTTAGGGGTAGGAGGTGGATATCAGGAATGGAGAGAGGCTTGGCTCACTTTTGGAAAAAGTGCTTCCATGGATAATCAGAGACACTTTGAGGCTACTCAAGAGACCTGCTGTATTGCATGCTTGTAAGATCAGTGGAAACATTTGCAATCTTTGGTTGTGGCTAATGTGTTCCATATTGGAATTTTGCTTTCCTTTGTAGGAATGTTTTAGGTATTTTTGCTTTCTCGGAAGTCATTAATATGACAACATTGCCCATGGGTCATTACTCCAACTTCAGCAGCTGATTGATTTATTGTCTTGGAAACCCCTGAGGGAAAAAAACAATCAGCATTCTTTCTTACTCATTAAGTACTTAATGTACAGTAGAAAATAATTGCAAGTATGTTAACCTTTCCAAAGCTTTTTCTAAATTGAAATTAATTTCTTCAGTCAATAAATATTTATTGAGCACTTTATTGATGAGGTTTCTAATAACTTACTGTAGTGAAAAAAAAGTAACCTGCATGTATATCTCATGGTGAATGTTTAATGAATATGTACTTCTGGTCTATATTTATTTAACTCCATCTGGTCCCCTACTTTAGCTTAAAGTAAAATTGTAACCACTGGTGTAAACTTGAGTTCTTTATCATTTCTAAACCTTCGGTTATCAGATAAAGAGAGAGATTTGAGATCATCTAGCCCGAAGTCCCTTTCAAGGCTTAAAAAAAAAAGACCTTTATGATTTTAATTATTCCCTAGATAAAATTAAACTATTCTTTGGCTGTAAATACCATGTCTTGAGTGGACATGAAGTTTTGCTGTATATGGAGGGGTCAAACCTCAGTCTTTGGATGGCAAAAGTGAATCTGTTAAATCATCCAAGAGTGATCCCAACTGGCCCTTTATGGAAGACGTGGAAGGAGTGAGGGTGGCAGATCCTATTTTCAAGTATTGAGCTGCCAATCACTACAACAAAATACAGAATGTGCTTCTAAAGCCCCAGGAAAGAACCTGGAGAGACCACTGAAAATGGTCAACCTTAGTTCTCATTTTGTAAAACCTGAGAACACCATTACTTAGAAGTTATTGTTGAATTAGCAAAGTCAAATTAATTTTGCGCTAAGTAATGATAAATATAAACACCTGCCAAAAACCACTTGCAGACAATGGAATGAGGTCTTGAGAGTTGCAACTAAAGTCGGAAATCGCTATTCTAAGAGTTTGTGCTGTTTTCTGAGTATTGAAAAGCAGCCATGTTGTTGTAGTTAGGAACACTGGTTTGGACCCAGGCAGGTGTGTTTAAATCCCAGCTTTGTCACACATCAGTTATGATCTTAGGCGAGCTATCTATCCTCACTATGCTGTTTGCCCATCTTTAAAATGGGAACCAGGGCTCACCTTACTGGACTGTCCTGGATACTAGCTATGGATTTGATCAGATGATGCACATAAGCCCTCGAGCACACCATCACCCAATTTGCATATATTGAGGCTTTACCGTAATTATCATAAATACTTTCAGGCTCAAAAATGCTGGGTAGACTAATGTGCCATTGCGGAAAATGAAGTCAAAGGGGTGAAACCAACACCAATGTGAGGATGGCAGAGATGGGCATTGTTTGATTTGAAAAAAATTATGTAACTCTACATCCACCGTACTGTTTTTGGTCCCTTTAGTTACTAAAATGTATCCTTGTGTGCTTGATCATTTGATATCCACCACAAAGCAATGTGACTTCATTCACTTTGCAGTAAGCGATATTCAAAAAGCAATCCATCTTGTTACTCATCTCTGTATCTCAACACTTAATAGCATATGCTAAGTGCTCAATCTTTCTTAAATGAATGAATGAATAAATCTGCATTTTGTAGATGAGGAAAGCAATGCCCAGTGAAGTCCTGACTTGCCCAGTATTACATTGCTCAGAAGAGAGGGTACCAAGTCCAGACCACGCTATCTCTTAGGGAAGAAGCTTTTGACAGAATTGCTCAGGAATTACATCCAGTAATCTACTAGGCTCCCGTGTTTAAGACAGTGTGTTCTTGACCATTGAACATGTTAGAACAGAAGCCAGAAAACATCTTTTAATGACATTTCCTGACTTCGAGGGAAGCATGACCGGTTTTCTGAAAGCCTTTCCTGCAATGAGATCCCATTTTGATCCTAAAGAGTTCGTGCTCTATTAAGCAGTACATTTGCTAACAACTTCTTAGGTTCAGATCTTCTAACAGAAAATTAACTTCAGCTAATATAAGAGACGTTTCCTGGAATGAAGGTAATATCAGGAAATGGGGCTTTAAATGCTAACGGCATCTATGTAGTTAAGTGAAGCACAATTTTGGTGTACTAAAGATAAATTGAAGGGCAAATAGTTTAATGCTATCCCCCTTTTTTTTCCAGGAAAGTCTGGGAGGGTTCCAGTTATAAGCTTTTACATGTGCACATGGTTCCCCTATGTTCTGTCTTTAAATGCTGAAGATTTATTAAAGCAAAGCATCACACTGCCAGACAGAGATTATTAGAAACATTTTTATTTAAATTCAGACAATAGAAAGGTATGCAGAAAAAAATTACAGAAACTTGCAATAACAGTATGCAACTTGGAAAATATATTAGTAAAGAAGGAGGGGAAAAGTTATTCCTAATTTTACCAAGTACTGGGTTAGTCCTTAATAGAATAATTTATCAGTTCAGCAAAGTATACCCCCTTGCTGGTGTCTTTTGAGCAGACAGATTAACAATGTCATTAATCTGCTAAACTGATATCTAGTAAAACCTTCCAAAGTAAAATAGTCAAGGCAGCATTTCCCCAACATTTCAGATACAACTTGGGGGAACTGAAATAATTACAGTAGAAAGTTTAAAAAAAAAAGTCAGTGAATAGGTATAACCTGGATTTCAGCCCACAGATAGTGCTTGTGGATCTGATGGAAAACAAACAATCTTAAACCTAGACAACTCCCACCTGCCCCCATCCCTGGCCCCAACCAGCAACACACATACAAAGATGCCCTGCCTAGACTGTGCAGGACAAAAGCCCTAGACTAATAACAAAATGACCTGGGCCCTAGAGCCCTGGATCTATGCCAAACCCTTTCTGAATCCTGGGTGGATGGGGCAGTGGGTCTAGGGTAAGGAATGTAAAAAACTTTTAAACTTTGGCAAGTATACAAATGAGTCTTTTTTGATTGTCACTTTTATAAGGAAATATCATTCTACCCTTGAAAAGATATTTTTCTATCATATGTGACTTCCCTCTCAAACATTTGAGGGCAAATTTCTGTAAAATAGAGGTGGACTCAAACCTCTATTTTATAATGGTTAGTTTATCATTTTTCACTTTCCCTATTAAAAAAGTGTATAAAAGGTATAGTCTAGGCCAGGTGTGGTGGCTCATGCCTGTAAGGCCAGCACTTTGGGAGGCTCAGGTCGGTGGATCATTTGAGGTCAGGAGTTCGAGATCAGCCTGGCCAACATGGTGAAACCCCATCTCTACTAAAAATACGAAAAATTAGCTGGGTGTGGTGGCAGGCGTCTGTAATTCCAGCTACTCAGGAGGCTGAGTCAGGAGAATTGCTTGAACCCGGGAGGCAGAGGTTGCTGTGAGCTGTATGTACTCCAGCCTGGGCAACAAAGCGAGACTCCGTCTCAAAAAAAAAAAAAATATATATATATATATATATACACATATATATATAGTCTATCATTGACAAATAACCCCAAGATATTAGTGGTAATGGAGGTTTGAGAACAATATGGTTATTTTTAATTGAGCCTCTATATATTTAATTTCTTCACAATAAATTACATATCAGACCTCTGATAATGCAAATTTCACCATTCCTTTCAACCTTAATACTCTCATGAAGGTATTAAAATCAGTAATGAGCCAAGAAGTGTGGGGCCTGTCTGCAGAGCTAATTTTTTCTAAAATGCTATAATTAGCTATATATTCACTTTTTTCTTATAAACTCTAAGCTTAAAAAACAAGAAAGTCAAGAATAAACAATGCTGTAAAATACTATTCCAAGAACTCACAATCTTCTTTGAACTCACAGCTCTTCCTTATGCCTACAATAATTTTGCTAACAGTAGCATGATTGTTCTATTCCAAAGGGTAACGAAAGGTGTTTAAAGACCAGATACAAGACCCAAAATTAGAGTCAAATCATAACTTGAAAGGGAAAATTACTGTTCATGGTGTCAGGATAATAGGAATTTTAAATGCTATTGACAATTCACTAGGTTAGGACTAAGTATTTATTTTAAAATAAAAGACTGGCCAGGCACAGTGGCTCATGCCTGTAATCCCAGCACTTTGGGAGGCCGAGGCGGGCAGATCACTTGAGGTCAGGAGTTTGAGACCAGCCTGGCCAACATGATGAAACTGTGTCTCTACCAAAAATATAAAAAATTAGCTGGCTGTGGTGGCGCATGCCTGTAATCCCAGCTACTCAGGAGGCTGAGGCAGGAGAATCGCTTGAACCCGGAGGCAGAGGTTGCAGTGAGCCAAGATCATGCCACTACACTCCAGCCTGGGCAACAGAGCAAGACTCCGTCTCAAAAAATAAATAAATAAAAATAAATAATAATTTTTAAAAAAAGACTGGGCCAGGCGTGGTGGCTCATGCCTGTGATCCCAGCACTTTGAGAGGCCAAGACTGGTGGATCACTTGAGGCCAGGAGTTCAAGATCAGCTTGGCCAACATGGTGAAACCCTGTCTCTACCAAAAAAATACAAAAATTAGCTGGGTGTGGTGGCACACACCTGTAGTTCCAGCTACTCAGGAAGCTAAGGTGGGAGAATTGCTTGAACCTGGGAGGCGGAGGCTGCTGTGAGCTGAGATAGCGCCACTGCACTTCAGCCTAAGCGACAAAGTGAGACTGTCTCAAAAAAATAAATAAAAAACAGGCTGAGCACGGTGGCTCACGCCTGTAATCCCAACACTTTGGAGGCTGAGGTGGGTGGATCACCTGGGGTCAGGAGTTCAATATCAGCCTGATCAACATGGTAAAACCTCGTCTCTAGTAAATACAATAAATTAGCTAGGTGTGGTGGCACGTGCCTGTAAGCCCAGCTACTTGGGAGTCTGAGGCAGGAGAATCACTTGAACCTGGGAGGCAGACGTTGCAGTGATCCGAGATTGCACCATTACACTCCAGCCTGGGCAACAGGAGTGAAGACTCCGTCTCAAACAAACAAAAACAACAACAAATAAAAAATTAAAAAAAAAAAAAAAAGACTGGCTATGCAGTTACTTTTCTGGTGACAGAAAAAATCCTGCAGACATTTATAGAAATAAATTATTGATCAATCCAAACTTTCACCATGAAGTAATCTTGTAAGTCTGGAGGACTCTTAAAGTTATGAATTATTATGGAAACATGGAGCTCCTAAGTTGCCATAATCTGTCTTCATATTGCTTGGGGTGAGGGTGGGGACAAAAAAGAGCAGGTGGGCTGTCTACTGAAAGAGATATAACCCATAAGGTGCATTCTTCCTAATGCAGTCATGGAATACTTCTGCCACACCTGTTTAACGGGTGACAGCATCTGTAAAAGTGACATTTGGATGGATGTCCGGAAGCCATCAACAAGCAGTTAACAAAGCACCCACTGTGTGCCTACAACTAGGCTTGTTTCTATGGCAAGTATAAAAATAAGGAGATACATGTGGGTCCTGCCTCCAAAAGCATAAAATATTATTTTAAATGTGCTTTTTGTTTCTTATTTTAAAATCAGAAATTCTAAGTACTATGTAGATGTTAACCTTTCTTGGGTCTGTATCCTTTCCAGGAAAGGCAGGTTAATAGGGTGGGCTTTGTCACAACTGGCAGATACTGCTGATAAATGACATACTCAAACACAAAACTCCAGCAATATAGTGACTGGTAGCTGCCAAAACTTTCTGCAAACCACATTAAACTGCTTGGGGAAAAGGCATTATGTAAATGCTAAGGTGTAACACCTAAGAAAATAGCTTTGAACCCTTAGGCCGTTTGGTTATATATGTCAAAGCTTCGATTTCCTAAACTAAGTCTTATTTAAACTATAATTATAGTTTACAAATGCTTATATATTTTACTGGACTTAATTTTGAACATAATGTCATCAAGTGCTGCCAAACCATTTTTGAAAAGATAATGCGAGAAATTAACAGAAAGCTCAATTATTGAAGCTTGCGGGGAGGGGGACCCTATCAGTGGACTGCATGACTGCAGACCACCCCCACCAAGGTACAGCCTTCAGCACAGTCCAACCCTCCAAAAACATCAGGGAAAACATCTCCACCACAGATTCTGTGTCATGCAAATGGAAAGATTCTGACAGCCTCTTTAAGATCTCATATCCTGGTCCCTAGGAGCTTTCTAACTTCTAGTGGCCATTAACTAAAGAAAGATAATACCTTTATGAAGTAAGTGGTCTTTCAGGAAGACCTCAATGTGACATGCCTGAAGAAATACATATTACAGACTGGGTGTGAATATATCTGTTGTTTCTAAGAGCTGGTGGCTCTTACATTGAATGAGTTGGCCACTTTGCCTAAACATGCTGATTTTAACAAACACACCATGCACCATGAACTGTCATAGCATCTTTAACCCTCCATCAATATCCAACCTGTATAAAATATGCAGAGAAGTCAGATCTTGAAGAGGCACAAGTCTATATAGCTCTAAAGTAGGGAAGTCCTATCTTCCTGATACTCATGTATTTAAGGAAATTGCTAACTTGATGGGTTAATATTCACTCAGCCGCTCAGGAAATTCTACTGTTGTGTCATCAGTGCATGTCATCTGAAGCTTCGTAAAATTGCTAAACCATACAAACCATACCATGTTATTTTGGAATTTGTACAACTTAACGCACCCTAATGGGAGCATAATGATTATGTTCATTCAAGTTATAAAGCAATTTTATATTTACAAATACTTTACAAAAATAATTCATTCTTTACATCAAACGTGATCAATAAAAATTAACCCAATTTCACAGATAAGCAACTAGATACTGATACAAATTACACAGAAATCAATTCAGAACAAAAAATATTATTCTCTTTAAACTTCCAGCCCTTGTAAGTCCTTCCTACCTCTCTCTAATTAATTCAGCAGAGTAGCTGAGCTAAAAGTTCACACAGGATTTACTACTCAACTCTTCTTCCACGCTTCAAGTAAGTAGGAGGAACACTACTCTTTAAAGTTCCATGGCTAAAGGACAAACAGAAACATAAGCGCACATCATTTCACAATTAGGCTCTTTTGGTTGCAGCCTAATTTGGGGGTTTGAAACATTCAGCTGGGAAATAGAGGGTCCATATAGAAACAGACCCAATTGTTGAAATAGAGTTTGAAATCACTCCAACATCTGATTTGTTTTCAAGGTTCACAATCAGGTCTTAACCAAGATATGAGAATGTAGTTGCTGAATCTCAATTGTCATGATCTTCTGTGTGTTCCATTTCAACCCCCTGATATATCCACTCTATTCATCATCACAGTAAACAGGTGTAGAATTTCCGTCACAAACAGTATGAATAGTTAAGTTACATCTCAATGGATGAGCCTATCCAGACTCTTAAGACTCAAGTTTTTTCTGTTATCTCTAAATGTGTGGCTTCTAAGAACAGGAACGTAACTTACTTTTCAATCTAACAATGCAAATCAAATTACATAGATTCTAAAAACACCAACTGACCTAAAAGAAGAGGTATTCATTGGGGAAAAATGGCTACTTATTCAATTTGTATGAGAAAATGGGAAAAAAGAAGAAAAATAAACTATGTTTACAGGATATGACAGAATATCCCATAAACTAATGTTATCACGATAAAAATGCTGCATAATAAATAACAATTATTTTAAACATAAACATTTTCATATAAAATATATTGTCAAATTTGAAACTAAGTTCAAACTTTCTTGTAAAATAGCCTCTAGAACACCAATTGAGGTAATAGGGACTCAAGAATACTGAATAAATGAACATTACATAATTTGCATTAATAACTTTTAAACCTGACTTTTTAATAAATCTTGGAATATCTCTTTTAGTTGTAAAAAAGATATTCTGTTAAGAGTTTGGATTCTATTTTGATGTTTAGCAAGCCAAATTCTCTTTTTTGTATGATGCTTAAAATGTAAACAGCATTGCTTGACAATAATTATAAACTACATGAATGAAAGATTTGCTAAAAATTTCATTTACTAAAATCAGCCATTTTTCTGATTTTATCCTGACAAAAGAGTAAATTACACCTTGGGATATATATATGTTTTTTTCTGTCAGTTTAATCCATTTTATTGACTTCTCAATTAACAACAAAGTTCATTTGGACAGTAAATCAGAAAATACTTTCTATGGTGGCTTTAAATTACATTTTTTAACCCAAAAATGTTATCCAGAGCCATTTTAGACAACAAATGTATCTGAAGTACAAACAGTAAAAATTCACATTCCCTTCAGTAACTCTCCTTCCACTTAGAACACAATGAACTTCTTAGGTAGAGTTCTCTTTCACTTAACCACAAGCCCATTTTAGCACAGAACTGCAGCAAAAAGAATTGAAGAAGTGATTAGAAAGGATATGCATTATTAATAAACCATATGCTATGTGAGTGTTAGGTTCCCACGAAATATTTTACTGTATATTTTAAAAAGAATCCCTTCTCAAGGGCACTGCTTTCATTCAAGGACTGATTTCATTACCTTTCATTATCTTTTATAGTGAAATGCTCCTTTTCAAGTTATTAATACACATTGGAGTTGTTACCAGCAAATATAGTGAAATGCTCCTTTTCAAGTTATTAATACACATTGGAGTTGTTACCAGCAAACACTGTCCTACACCTGCAGTTCAAAATATGAGTAGCAGTCTAATACTTAGATTCAGTTATAAATTATATATGTATAAAACAAATAGAGTTGCCATTATTTATATATTGCAATAAATACACAAGAATGAATACAAGTTATTTTTCATAAAATACAATTTCTAATCAATTTAGGGGATTTCCACACTATGAGGACATTAAATACTTAAAACACCAGGTAATCCCCTCTGTTACAGAATGCCAGCCAGGTGAGATCTTAAAGAGATTCTTTATTGATAGCCAAATACTGTTGACTATACTAGCAATCTGTATTTTCTTGCTATTTAAGAAAAAAATACAGAACCTAGACATTTAAAACATTATCTGTGTAATAATCACTACAGACTCTCACTGGGTCTTTAAAAATTTTGTTAAAAATCACCAAAGTCATGATGAACACAATTAATGCAGCTACATCATTTGAAAAAGCAATATAAATTATGCTGCTAAAGACAAAAACATTGACATACATAAACATCACAATGTAACACAGCAGTAACTAATTGCTATTTCATATGAAAAATTAAATGTAAAAAGTTATGCTAGAGAACTTGGAAATTTTTCACTTTAGCAAAATGTTCTATTTATATACCTCCAACTTCTATGATACAGTATACAATAAAATACTTTAAAAAGATATGACATTCAAATGCTTCATTTACACAAATAATATTGCCAATACTAATAAAAGTGATGCCCTTAAACATGAACTGCTCTGCTAATTGTAATTTTAAAATGTTTTCTTTACTTGATTTTACATTTTAATTAGCAGTTAGCATTACATATTAATCAGTTCTGTGCTGACAAATAGAGAGGTCCTAGTCAAAATACTGTTTCTCAAAAGTAATGTACATCATATTGCTTGAAACTAAACAACCATATAAAAAGTGGCAATCATTTATCTAAACATTGATTATGAAAGACAACTGGCATATATTCAGGCAGAGTGTTGAGTTCATGATTGTTTATTTACAATAAAAGTACTTTTACTGAAGCTAACATAAGTTTTTAGGTCAATTACTACAGTCTCTTAAAGTTATAAAAATATTATATAAAATACCACAGGCTTTAGAGGCTATAACTTCATGTGGTTCTGATACTAGCAGCTGAAAAGTGTTTATAATTTAAAAATAAATAAACTATAGAGGTAAACCAGTTACAAAACAGCAGAGGACTGAGATAGTCACAAGAGTGAAAAGAATTGCTCAATTACACAATAGCTAACAAAATGGTGAAGCGGTTGGATCAAAAGTTTTAAAAACCTCTTTCAGAGATTTGTCATCTGTTTCTCTACCGGGATCATTATCTGGGGTTGGGCTCCCCTGTCCTGGCTGCCTTGCCTGCCTTGGATCACTGTACTGTGGCCTAATTAAGCCTGTTAATGCCTGAACAGGAAGGCTGTGCACTGCTGGGACCTGAACCTTACCAGAACTCCTGGGAACATCTGCCTGTGGGTCAGCTGGCCCATCAAGAGTGACTTCCACATTTGGATTGGTTTTCTGTGGAAGGATAGCTTCTCCAGGAGAAGGTTCATTTTTGTCACTACTTTTTAAGCCACCACTTTTTTTCTGGTTCTTTGAATTTTCTCCTGAAGAAGCTGTTGCTAGCTCTGATGTGGATGATGAACCATGATCCCTAGGGTCATACAAACTAATACCACTAAGAACTGAAGTTGAAGTTCCCAGTGGAAGGCCAGCTGAGGAAGAGAGTTTAGGGGCATATGGAGGCAGAGCCCCGGAACCAGAATTGCTAGTTCCTGCCCCTGAGGGCTGTGATGAACCAGGGTTTGATCTGGCTAAGTGAGGGGCACCCTTTGATGTATGTGAATCCTTCATAACCACTTGATGAGACTCTGTATTGGGCAGTCTGTGAAGCCTAGGATCAAAATTTTTTTGTAGTCTAGGATCTCCTAATTTAGCTCCTGAACTGTGTGAGTCTCCAAATTGTTCTAGGTAACCTTCTCTGTTTGTTGTATTAATTTTGGCTTTGGCTGCTAATTTTGGATCAATGGACACTGTGTTTTGATGAAGATCACTTTTTGTATTCCATAATCTATTTAGCCTCTGGTCAGCTATAAGTGGGGGCAGAGGTAAATTGATTGAAGACACTGGATCAGGTTTAGGTAAAGGTACTGGAAGTAAGTCTTCCGGAGCCCACACGATGTGTTTTGCAAAGTTGGGTTTGGTTAGAGTAATGTCCATTTTAATGTGACTGAACTGTCTCAATTGTGACCTTGGATCCTGGAGCATTATGCCAGGTAAGGCATCCAAAGGTATTAAGAAAGCTTTTTCTCTCAGTTCTCTTTCTGTATCTTCATCATCATCATCGCCTCTTTTGTGTTTGACATTAGTGCCAGCATTTGCATTATGCAAATCAAACTTTGCTCCAACAGAAGAGCCTACGTGACCACTTCCATTCCCTCTCAATTTCCTGGGATCCCACGCAAGTCTAAGATCCAGTGGGGCAGATTCAGAAGGCTTTCTAATGTCTTGCCTTGGGATAGTCCTAAGCCTAGGGTCAACCACTTGGTTTCCTTTACTTTTCTCTTTAGCAAGTCTTGGATCAGTAGGAGTGCTGAGTTCTGTGGAAGGTTGTTGCTGATTCCTTAAAGTTTCTGTTTGTTTCTGTAATGTTTTCAGTATTGATTTGACACTGCTTCCTTCTTCCTCTTCACTACTGGAATACCAGTTAACTGTATCATCTAAATGCAGACAAAAACTTATTATAAATATTATAATTATAAATTATTCTTTATAATATGGCTACATATAAATGTATTATATGTTAATTAATATTAAAAAAACACATACTATTTCTGAAATAAGTATAATCTAACTTCAAGAAAATGCATAACAAAAATGCCAGATTTCAATACTGGAACAAAATAAGATGTGGTAAGAAAACTATCGATTCAGTCATTATACTCTATTAAGGAAGCGGGGTGATACTAGAATATGTGTAATGTCCTTCCAGTCAGAGAAAAGGCAGGATCTTTCCTTCCAACTGGCCAAAGGGAATTCAGATATGTGTGTTGTATGTGTGGTGTGCTGTAGGAGAAAGGAAAATGCTGTTAGCATTCTAAAATGTGCTAGGTCTCTTCAAATCGAGCATTCCTTAAGCTTCCTAGCTCTGAATTTATCAAGTTAACAATGGACTAAAAAGAAAACAAAACACTGAAAGTGATGGTTAAGGAGCAATGGAAACTGAGCAAATGAGGAATGGGGTAGAGACTTTTCATTTACTCTTTATTATATGTTTAGATATTTGACCTGTGTGACTATATTAGCTATTCAAACATTAACTTTAAAAATAACAAAACTGGCTGGGCACAGTGGCTCACACCTGTAATTCCAGCACTTTGGGAGGCCGAGGCGGGTGGATCACGAGGTCAGGAGATCGAGACCATCCTGGCTAACTCAGTGAAACCCCGTCTTCACTAAAAATACAAAAAAATTAGCCGTGCGCAGTGGCGGGCACATGTAGTCCCAGCTACTCAGGAGGCTGAGGCAGGAGAATGGCGTGAACCTGGGAGACGGAGCTTGCAGTGAGCTGAGATGGAGCCACTGCACTCCAGCCTGGGCGACAGAGCAAGACTCCGTCTCAAAAAAAAAAAAACCTACCATCCTAAAACTTACATACTTTATGAGAACACTTTGAATCTTACCCTTAAAGCCTATTTAACTCTAGCGTATTAGACACAAGTTTAAGAAGCCTACCTAAAGAAGCCTACCTATCATAAGTCTTTTCTCTAGCAGAAGGAATTACAAACTGATGTTTCAGAAGGGTGATTCTCCCTCCTCTCCATTAAAATATACACAGGTTGGCTCTGAATTGGCCACAAGGTATCTACTGTTCACATTTGTGCCAGAACGTAAGAGTCAGAATATGGAATACAGATATATAGATATACTGTATATGCATATATGTATCTCCGTCCTAGAGTATCTTGGATCAGCAGAATATCCTAGATATTCTCAGTTTTACCTCATCTCACTGCTCACTAATGCATGCCTACTACAAGGAACTTTAGTGTTACAGGGTTAGTTTGAACAAAGCAAACTTACAAAACAAGCATTGGTATTTAGGGTAGAATGTGGGTTAAAACAGCATATGGTATGTCGCAATTGCAAAAAGTTTTACTCAGATCTCAGTATCTGAAAAAACTACTTCTACACACCAGATCTCTTTTCTTCTCTTTGACATCAAGGAAATCTACAGATGGATTTGTGATTCACTTTTACCTGCTGAAATTACTTTAAATATTTCTGTACAGTAATTTCACTCCTCATAGTATTTGTTACTTCTATCCTTACTTTCTTTTCATTCCCATATTAATATATTTTATAAGCATTATATATATATATTTTATGATTTATAAAGCATATTTAAAATCTTTCTTAAATGTGAGTGAAAATAGTAACAGAGGGAGAGTAGAAGAATAGAGACAGGCTGGTGGAAAACAGATATTAGATAAAAAATGATAATTAGCAGCTTTTTATCAAAGCAGAGATAAAATGCATAAAAGCATTAAAATCCATAAAAATTAACACAAACACAAGTAAACCTAGCTGTTCAAAATATTTCTGTATCAGAGCCAACAACTCCCATAGAACATTACCAATTATATAACATTATAGAATAAAATTTTCTATTATCTAAAAGTTTTAATATCTTTGTTCACGAAAACATAAAACTTTAAGACTATCAAAATATTACGTTTTTTTTTTTTTTTTTTTTTTGAGACAGAGTCTCACTCTGCTACCCAGGCTGGAGTGCAATGGCATGATCTCGGCTCACTGCAACCTCCGCCTCCCGGGTTCAAGCGATTCTCCTGCCTCAGCCTTCCGAGTAGCTGGGACTACAGACAAGTACCACCATGCCCAGCTAATTTTTGCATTTTTAGGAGAGACGAGCTTTCACCATGTTGGCCAGGATGGTCTTGATCTCTTGACCTTGTGATCTACCCGTCTTGGCCTCCCAAAGTGCTGGAATTACAGGCGTAAGCCACTGTGCCTAGCTGAAAGATTGCTATTAAAATGTTTATAATTTAAATTGTACAGGAAATTCACTTATTAGGAATCCTTCATTCTCCTGTGATGTTAGGTAAATGAAGAATTAATAATATCTTCTTTGAAAATGTAACAAAAAATGTTCACTTACATTGATGCAAGAAACTGAAAAGGACACCAAAAATTGGAAAGATATTCCATGTTCATGGACTGGAAGAATCAATATTGTTAAAATGTCCATACTACCCAAAGCAATCTACAGATTCAATGCAGTTCCAATTAAAATACCAATAGAGTTCTTCACAGATATAGAAAAAACTATCCTAAAATTTATATGGAGCCACAAAGGACTCAGAATAGCCAAACCTATCCTGAGCAAAAAGAACAAAACTAGAGGAATCACATTACTTGGTCAAATTATACTACAGAGCTATGGTAATCAAAACAGCATGGTACCTCCATAAAAAACAGACACATAAGCTGGGCACAGTGGCTCACACCTGTAATCCCAGCACTTTGGGAGGCCGACGCAGGCAGATCACTTGAGGCCAGGCGTTTGAGACCAACCTGGCCAACATGGAAAAACCCTGTCTCTACTAAAAATACAAAAAAATTAGCTGGGCATGGTGGCGCGCACCTGTAGTCCCAGCTACTTGGGAGGCTGAGGCAGGAGAATGGCATGAACCCAGGAGGCAGAGGTTGTGGTGAGCCGAGATCGCACCACTGCGCAACAGAGTGAGACCCTATCTCAAGAAAAATCAAAAACAAAAACAAAAAAATGAACTAACAAAAAACAGACACACAGACCAATGGAACAGAACAGAGAACCCAGAAACAAACCCATACATCTACAGTGAACCGATTTTGACAAAGGTGCTAAAAACATACACTGGGGAAAGAACAATCTCTTCAACAAATGGTGCTGGGAAAAACTGGATATCCATATGCAGAAGAGTAAAACTAGACCCCTATCTCTCACCATATACAAAAATCAAATCAAAATGGATTAAATACTTAAATCTAAGACCTCAAACTATGAAACTGCTACCAGAAAACATTGGGTAAACTCTCCAGGTCACTGGTCTGGGCAAAGATTTCTTAAGTAATACCTCACAAGCACAGGCAACCAAGCAAAAATGGACAAATGGGATCACATCAAGTTAAAAGGCTGCATTGTGAAGGAAACAAATGATAAGACAATCCAAAGAATGGGAGAAAATATCTGCAAACTACCTATCTGAGAAGGGATTAATAACTAGAATATATAAGGAGCTCAAACAACTCTACAGGAAAAAAATCAATAATCCTATTTAAAAATGGGCAAAATATCTGAATAGACATTTCTCAAAAGAAGACATAAAAATGGCACACAGGTATATGAAAAGGTGCACAACATCACTCATCATCAGAGAAATGCAAATCAAAACTACAGTGAGATACCATCTCACCCCAGTTACAATGGGTCTTATCCCAAAGACAGGAAATAACAAATGCAGGCAAGGATGTGAAGGAAAGAGAACCTTCATACACCGTTGGTAGGAAAGTAAATTAGTACGACCACTATGAAGAACAGTTTGAAAGTTCCTCAAAAAACTAAAAATAAAGTTACCATCTGATCCAGCAATCCCACTGCTAGGTATATACCCAAAAGAAAGGAAATCAGTATATCAAAGAGATATCTGTACTCTCATGTTTACTGCGGCATTATTCACGACAGCCAAGATTTGGAAGCAACCTAAGTGTCCACCAACAGACAATGGCCAGGCACGGTGGCGCACGCCTGTAATCCCAGCACTTTGGGAGGCCGAGGCAGGCAGATCACCTGAGGTCAGGAGTTCGCGACTGGCCTGGCCAACACAGTGAAACCCCATCTCTACTAAAAATATAAAAATTAGCTGGGCATGGTGGTGCACACCTGTAATCCCAGCTACTCAGGAGGCAGCGGCACGAGAATTGCTTGAACCTGGGAGGGAGAGGTTGCCGTGAGCCGAGATCGTGCCACTGAATTCCAGCCTGGGTAACAGAGTGAGACTCTGTCTTAAAAACAAAACAAAACAAAAAACAGACAATGGATAAAGAAAATGTGGCATATATACACAATGGAGTACTATTCAGCCATAAAAAGAATGAGATCCTGTCATTTGCAACAACAAGGAACTGGAGGTGATTATGTTAAGTGAAATAAGCCAGGCATAGAAAGACAAACTTCTCATGTTCTCACTTATTTGTGGGAGCTAAAAATTAAAACAATTGAACTCATGGACATAGAGAGTAGAAGGATGGTTACCAGAGACTGGGAAGGGTAGCTGGCAGATAGGGAGGAAGTGGGGATGGTTAATGGGTACCAAAAGTTTAACAGAATGAATAAGACCTAGTATTTGATAGCACAACAGGGTGGCTATAGTCAATAATAATTTAATTGTACATTTAAAAAAAAACAGAGTATAACTGGATTGTTTGTAACACAGAGGATAAATGCTTAAGGTGGTGGATACTCTATTTACCCTGATGTGATTATTATGCATTGCATGCCTCTATCAAAATACCTCATGTACTCCATAAATATGTATACCTACTACGTACCCACAAAAATAATTTAAAAATTATAAATATATATATTTTAAATGCTCATATAATAGCTTGTAGCTACCTAGCGTTACATAGTTTTACATAGTTTTTCATAAATGTCATGTTTAAGAGTGGCCAAACATCAGTTTTGTAATTCATAAACAGAACTGGATGCTTTAAACTTTTCTCATCCTTTACTGAATTAACTAACTGTTGTATACTTACCAGTATCAAAAATACTAAGATAAACTTAGTTTCCATATAATCTTTTTATATTTAAAAATATTTCTTATTATAGCAGATCCTTAATTATACAGCCTATGACATAAAAATATCTCTAATAACTGAATCATTTTGAAGTTGGGCTAGAATTCAAAATCCTTAAACTGAAAGGTGTCCTTTTCCTGTTCTATGTATTTTCTTCAGAAAAAAAAAGCAAAAGGCTTAATTACTTGCAAGTCTGCACAACCTTGAACTCTAGCTTCAGATCTTTTCACTGCTTCAAGTCAAACCTTTTGCAATTAAGTATTAATGCAATTAATGGCACTGAAACCACAATCAACCACAAGACAGTAGCTATGAAATACATTGGAAATAGAAGTGAGAGCTCATTTTTAATTCTTTTTTTTTTTGAGACTGAGTCTCACTCTGTTGCCTAGCCTCACTGCAACCTCTGCCTCCCAGGTTGAAGCGATTCTCCTGCCTCAAGCTCCAGAGTAGCTGGTACTACAGGCACATGCCAACACGACCAGCTAATTTTTGCATTTTTAGTAGAGATGGGGTTTCACCACGTTGGCCAGGTTGGTCTCGAACTCCTGACCTCAGGTGATTCACCTGCCTCGGCCATTTAAAAATTTTAACCCATCCAAATAGGTAGATGCTATTAATAACTTCTGACACACCTTCTTCCTTGCTTGGTGCCCTATGAGGCTGGGTGCTGGTTTGTTCTTCATCTTCTTGGTATCTCTGAGTAAGTCTGACAAAAAGAGCTCTTTGCACTGCCGGGAGGAGGCCTGGTACAGGCAGAGGGCCATGGCCTGTCCTAGTGCTGCTGCCATCAGACCCACTCCCATGGTTAGGTGAGTCTTGAACAATAGGAGGCTGCTGCTGGGCAAATTCACCATGCCACATCCCATCTACATGTATAACATGGGGAGAGACAGTCATTGAGTGAGCACAAAACTTCACCAGTCATAAGAAATGAAAGCTTTCATAACAGGCACACTGGATTATCAAATGATGTCATTTAAAATATTTCTAAAAGTTATCTAAAATTCTACTGTTTCAGAAGTTTGGCAAACTGAAAACATTTTAAGGTTTCAATCTTATCAATTTTACTTAGCTTTACTTAAAACATACGTTTCTATCATGCTTTTAATGAAAAATAGGACTGTATTTTAAATTAGGAATAAATTATTTCAAAAAGTAAACTTACCACCAGAGTTATTGGGTGGCTGAAAATTATGTACAGAATGCTGTGCATAGTAATTATCGTAAAACTCAGCTGGGTTTTGCAGGGACTCATAATTGGTGTTGAGCTGCATTTCACCAGGACTTTGCTGGTATGATGAACCTGGAGAACAGTGATTCTCTCTGGGTACTTTCATCACATGTCCTGGAAAGCCTGGGGAGTGGTAAGCCCCACCCATACTTGGTGGTGTCAAAGATGTGTCTGGTTGAACAAGTACTCCAGCTTGATTTTGAGGACCTACAATTTCAGGTGGACCAGGTGGTAAAGGTGGGCTCTGTGGCACTGGTAGACCAGGAGGTCCTGCACATGGGTGATGTCCAGGGGAGCCTGGGTGCATCACAGGACTACTGTGTCCCTGAGACATGTTAGGTCCAGGACCTGGACTTGATCCAGAACTATAGATATGTTGAGGGTGTGGACTGCTTCCCTGAAATTGTGGTCCTGGTGGTGAGGCACTGTTATAAAATGCTGGTGGCCTGTAGACAGAAATAATAATATTTCTTAGTTTGAAGAAAAAGAAACAAACAAGAATGTTAACACTTCTAAACAGATATTGGTTAAGTACTTTTTTTACATCAGAATAGAATACTGTGTGTTTAAGAAGCAATTTGTTCCATATCGTCGATAGGTAGAAACACGAAATAAACCTCATGCTTTCATTTTAGCCCACTTGCTGCTTACCGTTAGCTGTTCTAAAACTTACTGTTTTGAAAAACACAGAAAAGTACAAAGATAAATAAGAATCACCCCTAATCCCACTACCCAGAGATAAAATTTTTATTGGTTCTCTCCTACTAGTCCCCTTTTTCAGGCATATATAACCTTTTACAATAAAATTAGAATCCACTATATAAACATCCAACTTTTTGTAACAATTTGTAATTGGTTATTGCTGGCATATAAAAAGACCTTCAGTTTTTGAATGTTGCTCTTCTTTCTTGACATCTTGCTAATTTAATTATTATTTCCAATAGTTTTGTCTGTTGATTCCTTTGGGTTGAGGGAAACTTCCCAAATAATTAGGCTGCCACTCCACTTCTAATCTTTATAACTTTTATTTCTCTTATTTCATTGACCAGGATACAATATATAATATTACCAAAATAGTGGACATACTTATCTTGTTGACATTAGTAGAAATACTTTTAATGGTTCAAATGAATTGTGATATTTGCTATAGATTTCTTGTTCCTCATTGGCTGAGACCTCCTTGCTTTCCTGAGTTGTCAGGACTAAACGAATGCTAGGGCCCAGGTGCACAGACGCTGGGGGACTGGCAGCAGGGCTGGAATGGTGGTGTTAGAAAATGAAAATCTGGATCCAGAGGTTTTCCGCCAATAGCCTAAGGAATTGCTCTTCAAAAATAATCAAATATGTGGAGACCTATTTCCCACAATCTGCAGGCATTATCAATGACAATGCAGCCTCATAATCAAGTGAAAATGCCAAATCCACCCACCAGGCAGGGTCCTTCAGGATTACTACGCTGACAGGTTTCAGAAGCTGTATAAGGATTCCATATGGGAAAGCACTGATGGCAAGCAGCAAGTGGGAACAGAAAACAAAGGTGGAAGCAACCATCTGCATGCATGCCAGATATGTGCTATCTCTAACCACATTTAATTACATGATTAGCTTGGAGTATGACTTAGTTTCTTAATAATTTTCAGAAAAAAAAATTTGATGTCATTTTGAAAGTTTTTCACTTACTTCCTCCCAATTTTATGCGCTAAATCCACAGTAGGTTTTACAACTATTTCAAAAAGAGATGGAATTTTCCTAAAATCATCAGAGAAATCTGTCTGAAAATCGTCTTCAGGATCAGAAAAGGGAAAATGCTCTGGAGGGGTTGGCAGAAGCCCAACCCCTGGAGGTGGTTTGGGAAGAGGAGTTATGCCACGCTTTCTAAGTTCCTCTAATTCTCTTTCATCTTCATTTATGAGTTCTTCATCAGTATTCAACACCTAAAAATAATTGGCAAAGATTACTATTTCAAAGCGAGTCTTTTCCTCACATTTAAAACTAGAAGACTTAAGTTTGGTTAGCAGAAAAATAATATTAAAGTTGAAATGGGCTGGTCGCAGTGGCTCATGCCTATAATCTCGACACTTTGGAAGGCCAAGGCAGCTGGATCGCTTGAGCCCAAGAGACCAGCCCGAGCAACACGGAGAAACCCCTGTCTCTACAAAAAATGCAAAAATTAGCTGGGCATGGTAGTGCCCACCTCAGAAGGCTGAGGTGGGAGGATGACCCCAGGGGCGGGGGCAGGGGGCGGGGGGCGGTGCAGGGCAGGGGGTTGGCAAGGAGCAGGGTGTGGAGGTTGCAGTAAGCTGAGCCAAGATCGCGCCACTACACCCAGCCTGGGCAACACAGCAAGACCTTGCCAAAAAAAAAGAAAAGAAAAGAGACAGAGAGAGAGAAATAAGAAAGAAAAAGCAAGCAAGCAAGCAAGCAAGCAAGAGAGAGGGAGGGAGGGAGGAAGGAAGGAAAGAAGGAGAAAAGGAGGGAAGGAGGGAAGGAGGGAAGACGGGAAGGAGGGAAGACGGGAAGGAGGGAAGGGACAAAGAAAGAAAAAAAACAGTTGAAATGGTTTGGAGATAGCTAACTCCTCATTTTTTATAAACAGAATGAGGTTCAAAAAGGTAAAGAATATTGCTCAAATAGAATAAAATATAAAATAGTAAACTTTCAATTTCTCAGCAGTTTCATAAAATATCACTTATAAAATATGATTCAAGTCAAATGTATTTGTGGAGAGACATAATCAAGGTACAAAAGTATTACTCACTTTGTCCAAAAGTTTCTTTGTTTCTTTAGTTAGATCATCATGGGAAAATTTACAGTTGTCTCCCTGGTAACATTTTGCTCCACTATGATAGAACTTGCATGGAAATTCATGTAAATAAAAATATTAAGGAAAAGACCAAGTAAAATCAAGGTCTAATTTTTTTTTAAACCAAAACCTACAACTGTTAGACAAGATAGTTAACTTCTAGAGATCTGCTATATAACATTGTACCTATAGTCAACAATACTGTATTGTATACTTAAAATTTTGTTAAGGGAGTAGAACTCATGCTAAGTGTTCTTAACACACACACACACACAAAACCATAACTGTGCTGAATCAATAAGGCTGTATTATTATATATTATACTGAATTTACTATAATCACATCAGCTTATTTTTAATTCTATTAAGGTTAGATATTTTAATTATACAAAAACATTCAAACAGCTTTTCTCTCTATTAAAACTAGAAAGCCACTTTTTAAAGGAAAAAAACATTTATCACTATTATAGCAAACACTATATTTTAATTACATAAGCTCTGCTACTTTTCACAATAAAATAAAATATTATATAAATTTTGTAGCAAGAGCTTATATTTATAAAGAAAATTAAGAGGCTTAATATGTCATGTTAAAGGCAAATATCCCCAATAATCAACTACAGACTAATCTTAAGATTTTGGAGACAAACTTATAAAGAAAACATTAAATCTAGAAGCATAGTGGAAAATATACCACTCTCAGGTGATGTGTGTTCAGGGAATAGCTGGATGGTTTTAGGAAATTTATTATTGTAAACACTGATAAGGTCAAGAAAAAAATTATATGATCATTTTGGCAGATGCAAAAGGCAACTGATAAAATTCAAAATCTTTTTTAGATTTCTTTTTTAGGTTTAAAAAAATCCTCTTAGTAAAATAAAAATAGACTTTCTTAATTAATTTTTTAAAACTTACTTTAAAACTGCAGCCACAAGCTAAAACAAAAAGGCACTATCATTAAAACATGTTTATGTCTGCCACAATCACTATTATTTAACATTCTTCTGGAAATGTGGCCAATACAATTAAAATTAAATAAGAGGTATAAATGTTGTAAATGAAGTAAAATTATTATTATTTACAAACAGCATGACTGTAACAAAAACCCCATAAGAATAGATGGAAAGCTTTCAGAAACAGAATAAAGTATTTGTTTTCTAAAGAAATATGTCAAATCTGAAAAAATTTATTTTTCTTGAATAGGACAAATTCATTACATTTTATTTGTTTTTATTATGTGCCAAATCACTTCTGACCTGAGAATATTACAACATTTTTTTTAAAAAGGAAGGAGTATTTGCCTTACCAAATATCAAACATACTCTTACAGAGGTGAATAATCAAATACCACAATAGATAAGAGTAGTATGGAAGCAGAATTGTGTACAAATGAGAATTTAGGGTCTGGTAAAGATGCCATTTTAAATCAGTAAAGATGAGACAATGAGTTAATCATCTGGAAAAAAAAGGTCCTTATAACACACTGTGTATTAAAATACAGTCCATATTAACGTAAATGTTAAATTTAAAAATACAATATTCACAATCATTATAGATTTCATTTTTGTAAAAAATTATGTGTATAGGCTGGGCCCGGTGGCTCACGCCTATAATCCCAGCACTTTGGGAGGCCAAGGCAGGCGGATCACCTGAGGTCGGGAGATTGAGATCAGCCTGATCAACATGGAGAAACCACGTCTCTACTAAAAACACAAAAATTAGCCAGGCATGGTGGTGCATGCCTGTAATCCCAGCTACTCAGGCGGCTGAGGCAGGAGAATTACTTGAACCCGGGAGGCAGAGGTTGTAGTGAGCGGAGAACGCGCCATTGGACTCCAGCCTGGGCAACAAAAGTGAAACTCCGTCTCACAAAAATAAAAAATTATGTGTATAAACATATACACGTCCATTCATACATACATACCAGCACAGAAAAGAAGTCTGAAAGGCTTTATGCCATACTGCAAGTATGGTTCTCTGTAGGATGACATTACTTAGGATTTTTTTTCTAAGTTTGTTTGAAGGTCATTAACCATACCAAAGTAGAGAGAATAATAAAATGAAGTCCCTCATGTTGACCTCATAGGTTCAACAACTTTCATCATTTGTTGTAAATATTTCCATACCTATTCTCAACAGATAAGGACTATTGTTTCTATTGTTTCTTTCCTTTTTTTTTTTTTTTTTTGAGACGGAGTCTTGCTCTGTTGCTCAAGCTGGAGTGCAGTGGCACCATCTTGGCTCACTGCAACCTCCGCCTCCCAGGTTCAAGCGATTCTCCTGCCTCAGCCTCCTACGTAGCTGGGATTACAGGCACGTGCTAGCATGCCCAACTAATTTGTGTATTTTTAGTAGAGATGGCGTTTCACCATGTTGGCCAGGTTGGTCTTGAACTCCTCACCTCAGGTGATCCACCCGCCTTGGCCTCCGAAAGTGCTGGGATTACAGGCATGAGCCACTGTGCCCGGCCACTTTCCTCTTTAAATTAGTTATGGGAGTGGGGGAGGTGTCTCACTATGTTACCCAGGCTGGTCTCCAACTCCTGGCCTCAATCAATCCTCGCACCCCAGCATTTCAGTGTTAGGATTATAGGTGTGACCTACCATGCCTGGCCAGGAATACTTTTTCTTACCAATCACGACTTCATTACCAACCTGGCAAAATTAATGTGTTAATTTCAACTAGTAACCAGTCAATATACACAGTTTCCAGACTTTTAAAAAAGTATGTTTTTGTAATTCCTTTCTTCAGATCAGGACATAAAGATGATCCACAAATTGTATCTAGTTAATATATCTCCCAAGTTACTTTTATTGATTTCTAGAAGTTCCCCTTTCCCTTTTACTTTTGTATCATTTGTTAATTTTAATATTCGTCATAGATGGTATTCAAATACTCTCTACTGTATCATATCAAAAGGCATTTAATATCTGGTTGTTTCTTTTTAGTAATGTTAAGACTGATCAGTCCTTTCAGGTGTTGTCAGCTCCATCTATCAATTGTAAAGTTCCTAATTAACTTTTCACCTCATGATTTTAGCAGCCATCAGTAATCACTGCCCAGGTCTATTGCGAAGAAACTGCAAAATGTGGGATTGCTGGGTCAAAAGGTAAATGCATATTGCATTTACCAAGCTCTCCTCCATAGGAATGCACCATTTTGACACTGCCAGCATCAAGGTTTTCTCACATCCTTGCTAACAAACTTTGCTGTCACGATTTTTTTATTTTTGCAAATGTGACACAGCTGCAAATGTTATCTCAGTGCAGCTTAAATTACATTCCCCTTATTAGCAACAAGACTGAACATCTTTCTATATGTTTTGGGACCATTTGCATTTCTCTTTCTGTGAATTATCTGTATCTCTTCCCTCATTTTTCTTCTCAATGTTTAGAAACTCATATATATTAAGGGTATGACCTCTTCGTAAGTGATATAAATTACACATAATCTTTCTCACTTTATTATTTATCTTATTATTTAGCTCATGTTATATGTATTTGTTTTGCAAATGCAAGCTTTTTCATGGAGTCAAAATTTCAATCTGTTCCCTTTTTGCTTCTGGATTTTGAGACACAGGAAATTTTTCTGTTCCAACTCATCATGTATTCCTCTGGTAATTGCATGGTTCCATTTTTTGACATTTTGATCTATGATAACAGGCATTTTTCATTTTATTCACTTTCTTTTTTTCACATTTTTTAAACACGACAACAGAATTTAAATTTATCTGGAAAACTAAACATCAGAATCTACCAAATATTACCGTGGCTGTTGTGGTAGAAATAATCACAACAAAGCAAGACAGACATGAGGGTGAACAAATCCATGGAGCCAAACACGAAGTCCAGAAAAAAAATCCATATATATAAACATTTTATCCATGATAGAGTTTCAACTCCGTGGGGGAAAGCTTCATCAGTCATAAGTGGTAGTGAGCAACCTGATAGATATTTGGGGGAAAATTAACATGGAAAAATTGCAGAATACATTTTTTTAAAGGACCAGAACACTATATATAGTGAAATTCCAATTTGGGTAGGAGCAGGAATACAATTTAAATGTATATATTTCCCAAGGGGGAGTGGGGAAGAATATACAGCATCTATCATTGAGTGGTAAGATTTGGTAAGACTTTTATAATTTTCACAATGATAATTTATTACTCCTGAACTTAAGTAAAATAATTATGGAATAAAATAAGTACTTTGCCAACTACTCCTTCAGGAAGCACAATCTCTTGAAATACTTTAAGCTGATTATATTAAAGTAACTTCCCTTCACAGAATTTTTTCCAAAGGGCAGTTATCTCATTTCCCGAAAGAATAAAAGTCAGTTTGCTCTTTTGAAGTACAAAGTTTGACTAGATTGGGTTTATGTAATGTGTTGTTTTAAATTTAAAACCAAACTAGGCTTTCTAGGGTGTATTTATTATTTTTTAAAACCTCAATGATGCTTTAAAACCCCAGCATTTTATTTAACATACATTTTAAATAAAGGATATTATGCATATAAATGCAGTTCTCTCCTTTGGTACAATATCCTTGTAAATAAAATTTGCAGATCTCTTTTCTTTTCTCCAACTCTGCATCATGATCAAATTTACACTGATCTCCCTATTCACAAAAAAAAAAAAAAAAGAAAGAAAAAAGAAACAAAGAGAAACAAACAAACAACAGCTGAATTTTCTACATGGTGTCTCATGGTAAAATTATGGTCATTATCTTCAGTTTTTAATAATGAACAAATAATAACTCAAATGACCCCTTAGAATTCCTGCCCAAGACAGTGGATGTAGCTACATGCATTGAGGCAGCACAGTGAGCAAGACCTCACAGGATACTGCCTGAATTGGCAACCAGCACTCATCATTTCTTGCTGAGCTACCACGGGAACTTACTTAACCTCTTGGTGCCATGAATAAAATGGGGATAATAACATTAACTACTTTGTAGGGTCACTGTAGGATTAAATCTTTTAATATTAGTTGTACTTTGAACAGTACTTGCCACGTAGCATTATGTGTCTTTTAAACAAATCCGATTTCAACAAATTATGTTATTGTCCCAGAACATAATTAAATGAGCTCTAATGTACGGTATTTCCATGCAAGATACATTTTAAGGACCCAGTTTTATTACAACTACATGAGAAGAGAAAAAAATTAACCATCGCCCAAAAGACTTCAATTTTAAAGATTATTTTGGAAGTTAAAATGACTTATGATACCTCTATAAATTTACCTTAATACATCTCCCTTCCAGGAAGTATTTACAGATTTGTTTTCCTTTGTGTTCCACTGTGTGCTGATTAATAAATTCCTGAGTCATAATCTTCCATTTTTTCCCTGGTTTATTATACTGCAAGAAAAAAATTTCATTTGAATGCAGCATATGAAATATTAATAGCTATCAAAATGTATGATTAAGTTGATCTGGAAAAAAGTATAAATTGACTATGAAAAGTGATCAAGATTGAACATTCCGATGCTATTCATTTATTTGGAGAGAGATATGTGTCTAGTAATCTACTTATGCTACTAGTGATCGCAAAAAAAAGCCTATTTCTTTCTACTTTAATGAAGATGAATAACTATTTTTAAATAAAATTATAAAAAGCTTAAAAATTCACAATTCTCAATTTGGGCAAAGACAATAAAATATGCACTCATATTACTGATAGGTATGTTATAAAAGACTTTAAAATATCCATATTGTTTGACATACAACTTGTACTTTTTGGGATTATTTTGAAAGAATTATCAGGGAGACACACAAAGATCTATTCATATAAAATACTGACATAGTAAAACAAACAGAAAAACGAGAAACACTCTACACATTTAAAACTAGAAGACTGGTCAAATATATTATGATACATTTACGTGGTAGAATATTATGCAGTCATTAAAAAATCAACAACTTTGGATCATAAAAAATGTTTACAGATCAGGCACGGTGGCTTATGCCTGTAATCCCAGCACTTTGGGATCACTTGAGGCCAGGAGTTTGAGACCAGCCTGGCCAACATAGTGAAACCCTGTTTCTACTAAAAATACAAAAAATTAGCCAGGTGTGGTGGCACACGCCTCTGTAATCTCAGCTACTTGGGAGGCTGAGGCACGAGAATCGCTTGAACCTGGGAGGTGGAGCCTGCATTGAGTGCCAAGATCACGCCACTGCATTCCTGCCTGGCCAACAGAGTGAGAGTGTCTCAAACAAACAAACAAACAAACAACAAAAAAAAAGTTTACAATATTTTATGAAGTAAAAAATTGATCCCAATTCTACAATAATAAATAAAGGCAAAGGAAAAAAGACAAAAAGAAGGTACCCCCATATTTTACAGTGTATGTCTCTGGATGGCAGGATTAGAGATTTTATGTGTGTGGTTATTTTGTACTTTCTTTAGGGGAAAACAAGGGCAAACAAACAGATGGCATGTATTACCTTTAACTTTTAAATATAAAAAGTTAAGAAAAAAACTTAAGAAAATTAAAAGAAAAGAAATCTTATAGCCCTACTTGTTTTCCTTACTTCTCCTGAGTCCCCTATTCAACTTCTGCTTTAAGTATAAGATTGAGTAACAAGGCAAAATATGATGCTTAGCCATGCTAAATGTAATGAGTTACATTCATCAACTCTAAAAAACAACATTATTTTTCAAGCACCTGGCATGCACTGTGCCCTGTACATCATAGGAGTTCAATGACTATTTACTCTTCTGATTTGATTTCTGTTTTCCCTTTTCTCTTAATTTGCTAAAAGATAGAGCATAAAGTTCAATCTACTGAAAACAAGAAATTGCCTCACAGCTAACACTGAGGCAATAGATGTCTAAATTGAAATCTGATCCCCAGCACTCACAGCTGAAATCACATTTTACTGTAAGAATTCTAAAAAAAGGTACAAGAATACCAAGTAAACAGATAATCCTAGGGATTCGTTTTAAAAATATAAACATACCTAATTTACCCCAGGAAAACACAATGAAATTGCTTATAATATACTCTGACAGATTCAGTTAAAGTGTCTCAAATCTATATAAATTTGATTCACAAACATTTTTATGTTTACAGATTCGTTTAGAATAAGCAGATATAAATGACCAGCTCACATAGGCATTCTGTACAAAGAATCGTGGCTGTTATAAAATAAACAGCCAAAGAAAGTAAATTATGCAAAAATCAATGAGCAACCTGAGGAATATAACTCTGAAATTAAAAGTAAAAAAATTAGGTAATCACACACACACACACACACACACACACACACAAACACACCCTGAAAAATGCAACAAGTTGTACTTAACGTTTCATTAATAACTTACTCCTTCTGTATACATTACTTCCAAATAATGTTTCATTGTTTTAATAGAGGATTGTGGTGAGGAAGTGTTTTGTTTTGTTTTTTAGTTTAGTTCCACTTAAATGAGTAGAAAGTATCTCAGTGTCCACAGCTATGGGAAACCTGACCATAATCAAGGTACTATAGAAAATCTAAACCAACTTTAACAAATAAATTTTTAGGGCAAAATTAAGTGCCTAGAAGATATGGCGAGTTAGCAGACTGACAGAACTCAGGAATTGTGCCTTGCAACTCCTCCTATATTCTTTGCATTACAAGACAGTACTGAGAATGAAAAAACAATACAAGAAAGGAGGAGAGAAAGAGAGAGAGACGGAGGGAGAAAAAAAACCATGCTACCTACTGTACTTGGTCATTTTAAAACTTACTTACTTTAGAAGATATACTGATAGAAGAGACAAGAGCATAAAATATTAATATATATCAGGTAGAGGAAATGTAAGGATCTACCAGGAAAATAATATTTATTACAAAAAATGTAATAGGTACAGTAAACACTAAAACAATTTAAGAGTATTATGGCCAATAAAATGAAGAAGCCTTTAAAATTCAGTGAAAGTTTGCTTCTTCATGACTACTCTTAATTTTTCAAAAAAATTATGATGAATCTGAAGGTACCCCTGAATTCTTTGGCTTTGGAGACTCTCATAGTCTCTGAAAGGCCTAGGACAGAGACGGATCTATCTTGGCCACTCTGCTGTGGCCTGCATGTTCACCCTATTCTGGATGGGCCACCTGCAGACCATTCCTGAACATGAACTGCTTCCTTGGGCTCTGGCACACTCCCACTTGTTTCTGGAATCATAAGAAATGTCTCTCATGATGGCCAATAAACTGACATGATTGATATGTATTTTTATCTTGATTTTTCTGTTACACGATTATCTTTTAGGTATAGCCCAGATCTATAGACATCTAAAATGTTGTGCTTGATGGGGCCCTTAGAGTTAACTTAATACTATACCCTCATTTTGCAGATTAAGCAAACTGAGGCAAAGAGACAGGTATAACTTGCTCAAAGTCACACTTTCCTGGAAGCTAATTTTGCTTAAATGTATAGAGTGTAAGAACTGGGTATAGGAGCAGGCTTACTTAGAAAGCATTTGCATTAGTTTGGGTTAGGGAAATCAGCATATTCTAAAGGTCTACTGGTGTCTAAGAAGATGACAGGCAGGTTTTTAGTCACCCCAAAATTCTAAAATAATAACCATAGTAATTCCAAAGCTGCTGTTCCATGGAACAGTGAGAGGCTCAGTGAATGTTAGTAGGTGTGTAGGGAAAAAAATAGTTTGTAGTTGAGTAAATGATGGGTTGAACAAAATAAGCTGCTTTTTCCCTAAGCTGCTCAGAAGCTTTACTACATTAATGTCAACTGAGAATCTCCAAAAGCAGATGGCATGTGCTGGGTTTCGCAAATTTATTTGGGTCTGAACTTCTTTTTTTAGGTCACACCTGTTAACATCTCCTGAAACAGTATACTAAGGAGTGCATATTAAGAAATCTCTGCCCATTATCTTTAAACTGAGAGATCAGAAAACCAAGCATTTTCAAATTATAGTATACAGCTATCCCTCTCAGCTCTCACACAAAGTTGCAGCTTTTTTTTGAGATGGAGTCTTGCTCTGTCACCCAGGCTGGAGTGTAGTGGAGCCATCTCGGCTCACTGCAACCTCTGCCTCCTGGGTTCAAGTGACTCTTCTGCCTCAGCCTCCCAAGTAGCTGGGACTACAGACGTGCACCACCACATCCGACAAATTTTTGTATTTTTGTAGAGACGGGGTTTCTCCATGTTGGCCAGGCTGGTCTTGAACTCCTGACCTCAGGATCTGCCCGACTTGGCCTCCCAAAGTGCTGGGATTACAGGCATGAGCCACTGTGCCCAGCCAAAGCTGCAGCTTTTAATGACCCCCTATTGCCTCTATAATTCAATCAAATCTTACTAGAACAGTAGTAGAATACAGGAATTGGACCACTGTAATCCAGGGAGTCACTACAAGGTTAAAAGTTCATGTTCAGAGTTCAACTCAATTTGACATATATTTATTGAATATCTACCACATGTAACATACATAAGTTCACCTTTCCAACCATTTATATCCCCCTTTCTTCTCTTTCAATCTTTTCAACTCTAAAAAGGAAGTTAATTTACCACTGCCTCCCTTCTTGTCCCCCCTACATATTGAGCTATTAGCATTTCATTGCCAATTACATCTGGGGAAGATGATTCCTAGGAAAGAAAAGCACAAAAGAAGACTAATAGAGGATATATTTTTGCTTTTAAACTTATCAATTTTATTTTGAGGTTCTTTCAAACATAATAATTTTATTTCAAAGTCACCAAAATCTGTAAATTAGTTTCACAACTAATTAACAACTATTTTTTGGAGGTTATTGATATTCATTTTATCTGAGCTGGTAATTTTTCATTTACTAGAGAAGTATCATTAAAATCACAATGCTTTCTTTGCCATCAAATAAATTAAAAGATGAAAAAGCTCCTCCCCTCCTTATACATAAATTCTTAGTACCTCTTGAAAGTCATCCGACACTGAAAACACATTAGGCCCTTTATTGGTTCTTCCCCCACGTTCTTTTCGTTTGATTTTCTTCGGCAAGCCACGTCCACGACCAACATTAAAACTTTTAACTCTCTGTTCAATACCTAGAAAAGTTAAAATGTACTTAAAAGAAAAACAGCATACCTTTCAATTTATTCGTTTATAAGGAACAGCACATTTTAATAGTCTAAAATATACAGTGCATTCTTTTTTTTCCTTCTAGATTCAATGAAAAAAATTTAATCTTTATATCTTATCTCCTTGGTACTGTTTCTTAAGGGATGTTAACAATATGGAAAGGCAAGGAACAAGGATACACATGGCTAGAGAAGCAAAATCAAGTTTTATTCTTTTTAATTTTCCTTAGCATAAGATCATTAACAAAGCTTTCTGTTTTTAAGAGAATCAAATATTATATTCCTATTTAAGGAAGACATTGTAGGTATCAGTGGTTAATTAGTAGCAAATCAAATTTCCACTGGTAATTTTGAGTAGATATATACACATATATCTCCAGGAAAAATTATACTTCTTTTGTTTTTGAAAAACTTGGTATTTAAAAGTATGTAAAAAGATACCCAAATTACAAAAATTAGTTTTTCTTTTTAGAGGCAGGGTCTCACTCTGTCACCCAGACTGGAGTACAGTGGTGAGATCATAGCTCGCTGTAACCTTGAAGTCCTGGGCTCAAGCAATCCTCCCTCCTCAGCTTCCTGAGTAGCTGGGACTTTAGGTGTGAGCCCTTGGCCTGGCCAATACTCAGTTCTTTAAGAGCACAAACAAGTAGGAGCTTGAAAAGAAAAGCCCCAGGTGGGAAGGGATGAGGAAGACTTCTTTGCATTACCCTTATTGTCCAAGTGGGATGATCCCTGATACCACAACATCTAGACTACAGGAACAAACTTGCTCAGTACAACAGCATATGTGTAGAAGAATTATTTTCCCTTTATTTCAGCTAAAGCCTACATTCATATTTTTCAAAGAAATTTTGCTAGGAAATCGAGAAAAAATAGTCATAGAAATAACCAAATTTACTCATAACTGATTCCTGTATGCAAAGATAATTAAAGGGTAGTTATACAGAGTGTGGCTCGTCACTACTTCATTTCAGTCTCATATTGCTCCACTTTTCCTGAAGCAGATATATTGACTAGCCAATACTAAAGGCTGATTTGAGCCTTACATGACCCAGTTTCTTCACTTATTGTCAAGAGCTGGCAACTTGTCCTGGTCTCTCCAGGGACCATGTAATTCAATATTGCAAATAAACAGGTGATCAGTGCAGAAATGTCTTTAGATTATGTTTTTATCTCCAATTTTAAAGGATGTTCATAGTCCATGCACATTTGCTTAGCAAAAATGACTGCTATATTTTAAAGCCTAATAAAAGAATAGCTTCCCAGCTGGTCTAAATTTAAAACAATACATACAGCAACAGAGACAACTGTATACTGACATGATACAGAAGCAAGGGGAAAAATATAAGAAAGTTGTATTGCATTTTTATGTATTTTTAAATCATTAGAATATCTTTCCAACTGAAATATTCATGTATCATACAGATTGAAATATTTGTAGATTCTGTTCTCAAGGTCTACAAAATAAAAGAAAATGAATTTAGGTTCTACAAGAATAAGCTAATCTTGAGCGGGGATAAGTTTCTAAGTTTTTACTCCATTGCTGCCTGTTTTAATAAGGTTCTCACATTCTAAGACAGACTGTAATTTCAAACTTACCTTGCTGAACTCCTTTCATTCTCTGTTTTTTCCCTGATTCTTTAGAAAATGATGACCCTAAAGCAATATTTGAGGTTTCTTTAGCTTGCCTGTATTGTTTCAGCTGATTGGCAAAATCTTCCTCTGTTTCCTGACCGTAGTTACCAAAGTTGTCATCACTGTAGTTACCGAAGTTGTCATCACTGTAGGTGCTGTACTCATCATATTCTTTACTTTTAAATTTTTTGTTATGTTGACCCTTCTTTGATGTCATGTAGCTTCCTGATAAATGTCCACGCTAAGTGAAAATGGACAATCATTATCAGGATTTTTCAATTATATACAGCAATTGACAGTAGCACAGGACATCCTTTTCCCCTCAGCAAGTTCGGAGAAAGGGGAAAAGATAGTTATTAGTTCTAACTCTTGATTAGTACTTATCTATGATACTACTTAACACTAACTTCAAAAGCCTAAATGTTACCCTGAGATAATTAAATATTGTAATCTTTATGCTTTAGCCTTTGCTTTCTATGTTCTATGTCTCAGTATCTCACACACAGGAAAAAGTAAAAATACACACCATCATACATAAATTTTTCCTCCAAAAAATGAAAAGGAGGCCTTTTTGAAAATAGGGAAAAGACAGTTAAATAGCTTGGGGTGGAGGAGTGTGGTAAAACATACTATTTCTCCTAACACTGGAAAATTCTCAAATTACATTATATTTAATAAAAAACGGTATGTGTGGAAAATTTTATAAAAAGAAAATGTCTATATCAAGGGTCTAATAGAAAAAACAGAGCTTTCCCTAATAGTGAAAAACATCTAGTGAATAAGTTGCTTATTAGAAACTGTTTATTACAACAAACATTATTAATTTTATTGCTTCCTTACTAAAGCATGTGAAAAAAAAGAATACACTTTAGTACTAGAAGTTTATTAAATGACAGTATTCAGGTCTGTCTCTATTCACTGAAATATTTTTATTAGTTCTATTGTATCCTCTGTCCATTTTTTTTTAGTAAAGCGAGAAAAAATTGCACATAATTACAACTTAAGGATCTAGACAAATCCAAACCAAATAATTCATCTTTAGCTTAGTGCATTTTATTTTATTTATTTATTTATTTATTTATTTTGAGACAGAGTCTCGCTCTGTTGCCCAGGCTGGAGTGCAGTAGCATGATCTTGGCTCACTGCGACCTCTGCCTCTTGGGTTCAAACGATTCTCCTGCCTCAGCCTCCCAAATAGCTGGGACTACAGGAGCACACCACCATGCCTGGCTAATTTTTGTATATTTAGTAGAGATGGGGTTTCACTATGTTGGCCAGGCTGGTCTCGAACTCCTGACCTCGTGATCTGCCCGCCTCAGCCTCCCAAAGTGCTGGGATTACAGGTGTGAACCACTGAGCCTGGCCAACTTAGTGCATTTTAAATGTGATATTAAAATACTACTCTGGCTGGACACTGTGGCTCACGCCTGTAATCCCAGCACTTTGGGAGGCCGAGGCAGGTGGATCACTTGAAGTCAGGAGTTCGAGAAGAGCCTGGCCAACATGGTGAAACCCCGTCTCTACCAAAAAATACAAAAATGAGCTGAATGTGGTGGCGTACACCTGTAGTCTCAGCTACTCGGGAGTCTGAGGCGGGAGAACTGCTTGAACCCAGGAGGTGAAAGGAAGTTGCAGTGAGCCAAGATCGCACCACTGCACTCCAGCCTGGGTGACACAGTGAGACCCTGTCTCAAAATAAATAAATAAATAAAATAAAATACTACTCTGGCAAAATACCAATATGAGACTACGTATTTAATGAAATGCAATGAAGTATTAGATCTTTCTAAGTATAAAATAGAGAAAAAACGCATAACTAATCAAGAAAACCAATTCACTCATCAATTTTAAATTTTAAAAACACTGTATCATATTTTTGATTTGTTTTAAGTAGTACTTTTTAAAGTTTATAAACTCCATTCTTAGTCTAGCACTTCAGAAGTTCAAAAGGGAATTTACGATTGTAGCCAAAACACAGTGTTTCTGACATTTTTTAAAAGCCACTATGAAAACTAAAGCAAAACAAAAAATAATTGCTTAGATTAAGTTGAAGATTAAATTAACTAGTTAAATGACGGTTATATTTCCTTTTATTAAAACTGTGACTATATTAATACTTGATATATTTCAACACTTTACGATTGAAGATTACTTTGTTAATAGATGAGTATAAATTTTTCTCTGGAGATTAGATGCTTCTCATAAAAGTTTTAAATTCTTAACATTAATTCAGTTCTATGATTGGCATAGTTTTATCAAAATAATCTCTGTGTTCCTACCTTAAGTAGAATTATCCCTAAATTTTCATTTACCTCCTCCCTAGATTCCCACCTGTAAATATTCTTAATAGTCCCCTAAGAATGCACATTCCATCCCAGGGCTCCTTCTGTGGTTAAAGACTTCTAGTGTGGACTGCTAAGGTCCTTCACATTCGCATTCACACCATGTTGTGTGAGTTTTCCAGGAAGCATGAAACAAATGAAGGGTTACAGAGTAGCCCTGCTTTTCTAGAGTGGTTCATATATTCCTTATGGTTCATATAGTCACCATTGGGATGAACAAAATGCACTCATGGGCAAGGGTCTAGCAAGTATTTTTTCAAGTCCAACTGAGAGAAGATAAATGAAAAAGACAATAAATTCCACAAAAATAGATAGCTTTTCTAATCACTTTGCCGACTGATTATTTGGCTATACAAACTGCTAGAATGTCTGTAGGGATAGATTTGGTTTCTGTAAAACAAAAACAGGCCCCACAGCAATCACTGGAAACAAATAAAGGAAAAGGAAGCCCTGAAAAAAGATGAGGAAAAAGGAAGCTAAATTAAGTTCTCTAATTTAACTGCTGAGGGGTTAACAGTATATTCAAATTTTGCCCTGTAATTGTAGAAGTTACATAGCAGATACTTGTTATCTAAGAAAAAGGGATTTTTAGATGTAGTTAGGATATAATCTTAATTCTCAGTGAGTCAACTCTAAAATATATATATGGAAGAAATGGTATTGAACTTTCTCTTCTTGTAAATAGCAGACTGGGTAATTCAGACTAGTTGTCTCTCTTAAAAAAAGTAGAAAAGATAGACAAAATATTTTTCTTAAATCTGTTTGTAGACATCAGACAGCTAACAAATTAGTGAAGGATTACTAGACCAATACCCATGGAGATGAAAATCCTGAAAAGTGGGCAGCATTTGGAGCTGCATTTACTCCAAGAGTATCACCCCATCAGGAAGAACCAGGTGAAAGATCCAAGAGCACTTTAGACTGTCTCTGTTGTCTATGGAAACAAAAGGTGGAGTCCAGAGTCTGGAAAAGGTGGAAGCTTAGTAACCCCCATCCTCAATTATAAGGAGATCTCAAAATGCGAATCAGAGACTGCAGCCCAGCCTTCAGGAATCTGAGTGGCTCAGAAGTCTCAAATCCTGAAATTGGAATAAAGTTTGTAAGGGTCACCAGAAATCTGGCAGAAGTAAGTAAAAATCCTTTCTGAAGGAAAAGAACATCATCCTAGGCCTAAAGTTATTTCTACAAAATGCTCAGCACAGAACAGAAAAAAATGAAAACAAAAATAGGCTTATGAAGAGATAGGATCACATGAAAAAGAACCAGCAAAAAATAACAGGCAATAGAAATACAGACTTCAGGCCGTGCACGGTGGCTCACGCCTATAATCCCAGCACTTTGGGAGGCAGAGGTGGGCAGATCACCTGAGGTCAGGAGTTCGAGACCAGCCTGGCCAACATGGTGAAACCCCGTCTCTACTAAAACTACAAAAATTAGCCAAGTGTGGTGGCGTACGCCTGTAGTCCCAGCTACTTGGGAGGCTGAGGCAAGAGAATCGCTTGAACTTGGGAAGTGGAGGTTGCAGTGAGCCAAGATCACGCCACTGCACTCCAGCCTTGGCAATAAAGTGAGACTCCGTTTCAAAAAAAAAAAAAGAAATACAGACTTCAGATATAGAAATTTGTATCTGAAGTCTGCTATTTTCAAGTAAAAGACAATATGAGCATTTCAGCAGCAAACTTGAAACTATAAAAATGACTCAGAAGATTTTAAAGAACCAAATTTCTACATATGAAAACTACTTAATAGATGGGTTTAAAGGCAAATTACACTCTAGCCTGGGTAGCAGAGCAAGACTCTGTCTCAAATAAATAAATAAATAAATAAATAAATAAATAAATAAATAAATAAATAAAGGCAAATTAGATCTCTCTGAAGGGAAGAGAAGACTAGAGAAGAAAGATTAGGTAAAGCATATGTGGTAAAATGTTAACTGGGGAATCTGGATGAAAGATATACAGGAGTTCTCTGCACCATTCTTGCAACTTTTTTGTAAGCCTGAAATAATGACAAAATGAAAAGTTATAAAAAATGAGGATAAAATAAACACATTGGCCCAATAAATAAAAGCTGAGAGAATTTGATAGCAAACCTGTGCTATAAGATATGCTAAGCAAAGGCTAAACGATGCAGTGCATCTGGCTAAAAGAAAATTGTATCATATTAAAACTCAGATCTACAAAAAAAGTGAAGAACACTGGAAATGAAATGTAGATAAATATAAAAGACCATCCTTTTTCTTAATTTCTTTAACTGATTTTTTTGAAGCAAAAATAATAACAGTATGTCTACAGGGATATATAATAGTCAGCGTAGTATTAACAATACATATTTATTAACAATAAATAACTACATAATGTTTAAAAAATGTGAGATACCTAAAACAACTGCATTATGGTTTATACATACAAATTGATCTTGCCTCCCACAGTGGCCACATAGAAGGCTATGTACTTATTACAATAATGCTGTCACTATTTTAAATATTTGAAACTTCCTCTTTGGGGTTACTTTCAGTGACAACTTATGAATCCAGAACCTGTCTCATTACTCGACATTTTCAAATGTCTTCTTACCTGAAATAATAATGCCCATCCTTAGCATCTTTTCATTCATTGTAAGAGTCTCCAAATGACTTTTGAATATTTATAAAGAATAAATCTAACTACATATCAGTATTGCTGAATTAAAAGTTTTGTCATTTGTGGTAAAAATATTTTTAATGAATAGTTATAAAATGTTCTGAGAAATAGCAACAACCACTGACTCTAAAATCACTGGACATATTGACCTTATAAACATTCTGATACTTACCTAACTAGATAAAATTATTAACTAGTGTATAATTCTTTTCAAATTTTAAAAGAAGATATTTTAATAAAACCTCATTTATTTAATGGTCACTTAGCAATCTCAACTATAAAGACGGCAACAGTGAATCAGACTATAGAAATAACTCTAACAAAAATAGTATTTTGGTTTCTAAACTCACAAGAGATTAGGAACACCAAATTAGGAGAAAAAATAGTGCTCTTGTAGACCAGAACAGTGACAGACTGTCAAAAACAAGAACTCAGAAACTCTGGGGCTTTTCAGATAAGAGCACACTGATCCAAATACTTCTTAGCGACTCTGAGAAACACCATTACTTGCCTAGCACAAAATACTGTATATTTGGAGACAGGGCCTTTAAAGAGGTGACTAGATTAGAATGAGGCTGTTTAAAGTGGGCTCTAATCCAGTTTGACTGATGTCCCTACAACAAGAGGAAATTTGGACACAGAGAGACACCAGCGGTTCCTGCGCACAGAGAGATGACCATGTAGGGACAAAGCAGTGAGAAGGAGGCCAGTGACAAACCAAGGAGAGAAGCCTAGCACAGATCCTTCCCTTACAGCCCTCAAAAGAAACCAACCCTGCTGGCACCTTGATCTGGGGCTTCTAGACTCCAGACTGTGAGAAAATACATTTCTATTGCTTAAGCCACCCAGTCTGTAAAATTTTGTTGTGTTAGCTCTAGCAAACTAATACATTATGTATTCTTTATGTTCAAAGATTTCAAATTTATAGCCTATGTCTGATAAAATACCAGAAAGAATAAAATTGAAAGTTTAATTTTTCTCTTAAAAGGGCAATACTCAAAACCACAATGAGATGCCACTTCATACTCATTTTCTGTTTCCAAAAGAAAACAAAGAAAAAAAAACACATGTTGGCAAGGATGTAGAGAAATTGAAACCCTCAGGCATTATGTAAATAATGTAAATGTATTTTTATACTTACATGATTGTAATGTAAATAATATGTAAATATTGTAAATAATGTAAAATAGTACAGCCACTGTGGAAAACAGTCTCATGGTTCCTCAGACAGTTGGACATAGAATCACCATATGATCTAGCAATTCTACTCTAAATATATACCCCAATAAACTGAAAGAAGTCTTAAAAAGATTTTTGAATACCCATGTTCATAAGCAGCATGATTCACAATAGCAAAAGGTAGAAGCTTTTTTTCATGAACACCCACGTGTCCGTCAACAGATGAATGGATAAACAAAATGTGATATATACATACAATGGAATATTATTCAGCCTTAAAAAGGAATGAAATTCTGACACATGCTACAGCTTGGGTGAACTTTTAAAATATGGTAAGTGAAATAAGCCAGATACAAAAGGACAAACACTGTATGATTCCACTTACATGAAATACCTAGAATAGGCAAATCCACAGAAACAGAAAATAGAATAGTGGTTTTCAGGGGCTGGGGGCAGGGGAAAACGAGGTGTTATTGCTTAATAGGTGCTGAGTTTCTGTTTGGAATGATCAAGAATTTCTAGAAATGGATAAGTGGTGATGATTGAACAACACTGTGAATATACTTAATACCACTGAATTGTACAGTTAAAAGGGTTAAAATGGTACATTTTATGCTACCTATGTTTTATCACAAAACAAAAAAATGGCAATACCTGAGTAAATGGAATGTCATAATCCCTGTAGAAACCAGTTCTTTTTTTATGGGAACTTTCTGTATGTTCAACATCTGAATCAAGGCTGTAGTCCGAACTATCATCACTAGATGGGGAATTATGCTGAAGGGAGGGGAAAGACAAATATGTTACATTTGCAAAAGGAAGAAAATTTAACTAGTAATTAGATAAGCATGTTTCAGCCAGAGGTACCAATCAGTAGATTATATTATTCCAGGAGACTCTGAAGTACTACTGAAAAATTCTTGCCCCAAAGGCCACCACCATTCCAACTTCGCTGAGGTTTTCTGAGAAGTATATCTTCCTCTCTGCTCAGAGACTCTATGACATTTTCCTCATCATCCCTTTGACCTAAACAGAAATATTCTGCCCCTGTGCTCTAAAATGATCTACATCTAAGCTAAACCTAAAGAAAGTAAAATTGGCTCCTAGATCACCAAAAAAGGTCATAGAACATGAGTAGAGTATGTATTAATTTGTTTTTACCTAAAATGGCTTTGGAGTTCTTATTCTATTGCACGAGTACCCTAAAACTAAAAGATACCAAAACATTACAAATTACAAAAATAAAATAAATCTGGCCCACAAAATTGAACAAAACTGAAATGAAAAGCATAAGTAATTGATAATGATTATTGATGTCAAGTATAATGATAATTGATATCAAGAGTAAGCTTTTTCAAGTATTAATACAATTTCAAAAAAATGGGACCAAATCTCCTCCATCTGGTCAGAATGATTACCTTCCCGAGTTGAGCATTCTCTGTAAACAGTTCTTACATTTCTTAGCAATGAAAACACTGGCTCTGTGTATTACTATCGTTGCAGACCCAGCACCTAGATCTAGTACAAACTCAGTAAAAATTTGCTGAAATGATTGAACTCTGATGCTCTTACAAGGGAAGGCTCTGTTTTTCTCTAACCCATCCTGAATTGTTATCTTAGGAAAGACAAATTGCTTTCCTCCATCTTGTTCCTAAACGGTGTGGAGTTTGGTTTTTATGATTTTATTGCTTTTGTCTTTGTTGATTTGATAGGTGATATAAAGAAATATTTTTAAAATTATGCTGTCAAATGCTTCAACTTTAAGTATCTAATCATTCTTGGCTAGGATTTTAAATAAATAGTGTCTATTTAAAAGCCAAGTTTGCTCAGTCACCATCAGAAGTCAGCTCCAACTCTAAGGAAAACCTTTCACCTGAAAAATACTAATACAATTATACTCTGAAAAGATTTGGTCCTTGTGTTTCTTGGTAGGGTAGATTACAAACTCCAAAAAGTCTCAGAATTTTTGACTCTCTAGAATTAATTTTGTTAGGCAGTACTTTTCTAGAAAATTTTCCATTTCATCTTGCTTTTAATATTTATTTTCATAAAATTATATACATAAATTTCTTATGATTTTAATTTCCTTTCTGATAGTTATTTCACCCTCAGCATATATACATTTATTTTTCTTTTCCTTTTTATTATTGATAAGTTTGGTCAATGATATATATGTTGTTGATCTTTTTAAAAAAACTATTGGTTTTCATTCTAATTCATTCACTTCTGCTCATAACTTTATTAAGTACTTCCTTTTTGTTTTGTTTTGTTTTGTTATTCTATGCTGTTTGATCATAGCTTATATTGTTTTCTTAATTTTTTGTCATTTTAAAATATTAGGTTAAATTTTTCATATGCTTTGTGGGCATGCTTTCTTTTCTGGAAGACTTACTCTCCATTCTCTTTTATCTTACAATAACAACTATGGAATGTGACCATAGTCCTATCTTGCTTCTAATGTGAAAAAAATGGATGGAATGGGCCAATAAAGCTTTCCTAGCTTCATAGCTCTAGGGTTACCTCTTCTGTTGTTAGCATGAAGTATTCAAAAATATGGCTATTTTCTGAGCTATGCCTCTTCTGCTTCCTTCCCCCATTTGTTATCTGACTATTTCTTTCCTTGGCCCTATATGCCTGTTTCTCAATGTAGATTTTACTTCCAGCAGTTACCTTCTCAGTGTGGGACTCTGTCATAAAAAGGAATTTGGTTGATTTGTATTTGGGGTTCATCAGGTCCAGATCTTTTCGGCACCATCCAATTTCTGTGGTCACCTTACATTCATGCATGAACTGGTGATAGCACAGCCCCCTCCCAGTTTCTGTTGCTGTTCTCAGGCCCATGAGGTTTCCGTGCTGGGCATTGACCATTTGAGGTGAATATCTGTTGGCAACTTGGTTTCTGGAAGTCCCTTTATTTTCCCTCTGCTTCATTTGTACTGATGCTGTTGCTACACTGGTCTTGTTGCTGTCTATCATTTGGCCCCAGTCATTTGTATTTTTTAGGTTTATTAGAGATAACTTGTTTCTTCCTTTTTTTGTAGATGTTGTCAATGGGTTTCGGTTGTGTTATCCTAATTGATGTGATTTTAATGGAGGAAATTCAGGGAATTTCAAAACCTGCTCCTCCATTGCTGCCAACTTGTCCATGATTTCTCAGTCAGCATAGGTTCCCCTTCTTCCCTACCCCAAATCCACATAATTCTCCATCCAGTACCCTGTTGTTTTTTTGATAGCATTTGTTTTTCATTTGTGTGTTGCCTCTCTCCTTCCCATTGCAATGTAATCTCTTTAAGAGCCAACTATTTCACTCTCTACTATAACCCTCAGCATACAGCATAAAGGTTTCCATAGTAAGCACTCGATCATACATCTAAATGAATAAGTAAATAAATAGATGGACAATGCCAATGCTGCTAATCTGTATCTGTAGAGAATGAAACTCTCTTTCCTTAACCTTCCAATATCCATGTATACAATCTTCCATCAATTAAAATATTATTTATTTCAATCTGCATTAAAATTTAACTTGAAGCCCAGCGTGGTGGCTCACACCTGTAAACCTAGCAATTTGGGAGGCCATGGTCGGCAGATCACTTGAGCCCAGCAGTTTGAGCCCAGCCTGGGCAACATGGCGAAACCCTGTCTCTACTAAAAATAAAAAATTAGCCAGATGTGGTGGCGTGCACCTGTAGTTCCAGCTACTCAGGAGGCTGAGTGGGGGATCACCTAAGCCTGGGAAGTCGAGGCTGCAGTGAGCCAAAATTGTGCCACTACACTCAAGCCTGGGCAATAGACCCTATCTCAAAAAAAAAAAAAAAAAAAAGATTTAACTTAATTACTTTTTAAATCTCTAAGATAATTCATATAATCTTTGTTTAGAAAGTTTAATCACATAAATGAATATATCTAATCCATATGTTTTATAATAAAATAATGACTTCTACTTTCTAATTTTCAGTATTTTATATTTCATAAAAATTTATCAAAAGAATAAAAAGTAGATTCTAACTAACCTTATGTTTCTCACGTTTTCTCCTTTTGGATTTTTTCTTCTCTCTCTCTTTCTTATGTTTTTTTCTTGATTTTCTGTAGGCTTTCTCACTTTTCTGCTTTTCATTCTCTTTTGCTTCTTTTTCTTGTATTTCTTCAAATCCTGCATCGTCTATTTCACCATCTTCTAATTCACCATCTTCTCTATAGAAGGAAAATTTTAATTTTCAAATATCATTCTAAAACAAATCTTACAGAAAGATTTTCAAAAGAAAAAAAGCATATGCCAAGGATTTATGTTATATTCATTTAGACAAGCGCTTGAAAAATTTTTCTATAAAGGCCCAGATAGTAAATATTTTACATTTGCAGGCCATATATGGTTTCTGTTGCGAATTCTTCTTCATTTAACATTCCTTTAAAAATGTAAGAACCATTATCAGCAGCCGAAGTTTGCAAACCTCTTAAAATCTCTGATTCTCACAAAATTAATGCATGAATAAATAAATACAGTGCTATCCCAAAGTACTGCAATAGTTACCGTCTACTAAACTTTCTTCAAAAAAAGGAATTGAACTAAAATGCTCTAAGAAACACTCGACTTACAGGAAGGTATTTTTAACTTAGTGGCTCATAGACAGCTATAGTTTTAAAATAAAAGCAATCTAAGAACCAAGAATGGGCTGCCCTTGGGGAAAGAGGATCTAGGATCCAGTTGGTGCAGCTTATGGCTTGTCCCTATGCATACAGTTCTTAAATTTTTTTTTTTTTTTTTTTTTTTGAGATGGAGTCTCGCTCTGTCGCCCAGGCTGGAGTGCAATGGCACCATCTCGGCTCACTGCAAGCTCCACTTCCTGGATTCACACCATTCTCCTGCCTCAGCCTCCCAAGTAGCTGGGACTACAGGCGCCCGCCACCACGCCCAGCTAATTTTTTGTATTTTTAGTGGAGACGGGGTTTCAACGTGTTAGCCAGGATGGTCTCGATCTCCTGACCTCGTGATCCACCCGCCTCGGCCTCCCAAAGTGCTGGGATTACAGGTGTGAGCCACCCACCACATCCGGCCACATTATTCTTTTTTTATTTTTATTTCTAAAAAATAATTCTTTCAATAGATAATACAGGCATGTGGCTCAAAGGGAAACCTCAAAAGGCACATAAGGATCTGTCTCATTTTAAGTTAAAAAATACTGTATCAGTATCAAATAATTAAACATTTCTGCTTTTGAATCATAACTTTTTTCTTTATTGTATTGTTCCCTTTCCTGTGCTTATGTATTTTCAGAAATTTTAGTTGGTGTGCATACCACAATTTGTATTTTGTACTTAAATATTATACATTTCATGGCTGTATTTTCATTTGATCAAGTTATTTTATATCATAAATAATTCACATAGAGCTGGGCATTTGATTGCTTGCCGATACCTTGGCAATAAGCATTTTTAAGCATGAAGTTATTCTTCGGTTGAATTTTATTCTTGATATGGGGCTTACTTAAGAGTGAGATTTCTGGTCTACAGAAATTACCATGCTCATGAATTTTGACCTGTATCGCTATGATGCTTTGCACAAGGGCTGCACCAATTTAGATCATCTTTAGCAGCGAATCAGCAGATTAGTTTACTATAACTTTACTAATGTTGGTGGTGGAATTTTAGTTGGTTTTTTTGCCAGCTTAATAGGTCTAAAATTTTACTTTCTTTGATGACTAGTGAAGTTGAATTTTCCCTGCCTGTTATATTGCTTGCATACTTTGCCTGTTTGTGTCACTGTCCTTCTTTTGGATTGGGGTCATACTATTTTTTTAAACTTATCTGTATAAAACATTTTATTCAAAACTAGTACTGTTGGTCATATTTAATACAAATGTTTTTCCTAATCTGAAAAAAATAAATATTTTTTAAAAAGCCATCTATCTATCTATATATATATATTTTTTTTGAGACAGGGTCTCACTCTGTCACCCAGACTGGAGTGCACTGGCACGATCTCAGCTCACTGCAACCTCCACCTCCCAGGTTCAAGCGATTCTCGTGCCTCAGCCTCCCAGTAGCTGGGATTACAGGCACACGCCATCACGTCCGACTAATTTTTGTATTTTTATGGAGATGGGGGTTTCACCACGTTGGCCAGACTGGTCTCAAACTCCTGACCTCAAGTGATCTGCCTGTCTTGGCCTCCCAAAATACCGGGATTACAGGCACAAGCCACCGTGCCCAGCCAGTCTATATTAATTCTTACCAACAAAGTAAACACTAAGTAAACAAACAAACAAAAAACCAAATTTTCATACATAGATAGTAACAAAACTCAAGCCACAAAACAATTCCTCAACTTGAATCTGTAAAAAAGATTCATAGTAAAACTATAAATCTAATTTCTTTCCAAATACTAGTATCTTTGCTATTATGGAGGCTGAATCCTAGAAACAAACTGACTTTTATATTGATTATGACATTTTATAGATAGAAACCAAAATATTCATTAATAGTATTTTAAAATGCAAATAAACCAACCGATATACATGGAAAGATGAATACATAAAACAATTTTAACATTTAATCATACTTCCAAAACATTATAGTTTGAAAAAGTGCAAACTACTACAAATAGTACATGCAGAAAGGTAACTGTCTATGTATAAATGGCAGCAAATGAAAAACAACTAAACTATGGTGTAGGCATTTTAAAGGTAATTTGGAATTACCAGGTACGTGTAATTTCTAAAACACAAAACTGATCATGTCACTCTCCTGCCATAAATCTTCAATGATATGATATGATATATCTCAAATCTGCTTCAAAATAATCCACTACGGATAGTGGACGTGGTCTTAATAAGATTGGCCATGAGTTGGTAACTGCTGAAACTGTGGGATGTGTATACGAGGATTCATTCTATTCTTTATACATTTGAGGTGTTCTATAATAAAAAGATAACCTTCAATGGTTCCCTCTGCTTACCCAGCTACTTTCAATTTCTCAAGTCTACAAGCCTCAAAAAGTGCCTAAAATCTCTCAGTGCCCAGCTCACGTCACCAGCCTCACCACACCTCTTTCACCTGGCTAATTCCAATTCAGTATTTCGGATGCAGTTTAGATGTCATTTCCTACAAGATGTCTCCCATTACTACCCAGATTTAGGTGAGATGCTTCATTCTAAGTACTCCTCTGCTAGTTCTCATTTCTTTTATCATTGCACTCTGTACATTATGTCAAATGACTTGTTTGTTCATGGGTGAAAGCAGGGTGTATGACTGCCTTTTACAGAGGTATCTCTAGCACCTAGCATGGCACCTTGCTATTTACTGAATCACTGAATGTATAATACCCATAACTCTTGCATCATAGAAGAGGTATATGATACGACCCTAAAGTGGCTGTAAAGTCATTGGAATTTTACCCAGCTTCTATTATAAAATCAAAGAGGTAATATTCACTTAGACTTGAAAATTGCTTATGAGGCAGTCTTGGCATTCTGGCTATTTCAATTAAAAGGTTTTGAACTTTTATAAACTATAAAACCTTATAGTCCAAGAAAATGAGTGCACATATTCACCAAAAGACAAGTATAAGAATGTTTTTGACAGGTCTAGTCATAATAGTAAAAAATTATAAATAACAAATCTCTATCAACAGGCAAATAGATACATAAATTATGCTTTATTTATATCATAGAATACTACAAAGAAAAAATTAACAACTGCTACAAAAAACAATATAGAGGAATCTTATAGACATAATGAGGAGTGAAAGAAGCCAGACACAAGACAGTACTGTATGATTTCATGTATATGCACTTTGAAAACAGACAAACCAATATATAACAGAAGTCAGAATAGTGATTACCTCTTGCAGGAGTGCAAGTGACAAAAAAAGGGGTATTAAGGAAATTTCTGAGGTATTGAAATATTCTGTATATTAATCTGTGTGGTGATTACTATATATACATTATATATATTTGTAAAAACTCATCGTTATACATTTAAGTATTGTGTACTTTGCTATCTATATTTATACCACAATAAAATTTAAAACACAAATGACAAAAAAAAAAATCTATGAGTGTTTATCCTTTCTTTTACTGCGCCTCTCCTTCAACGTGAGCTCCTTAAAGCATAAAAAAAATTACATCTGGAAATCACTGCTTCATATTTAGCATTTTAACTGGAGCTATTTAAAAACAAAGTAAACATGCTAAAAATGCCCATAAACTCATGTCCTACTTTACATACATTATTTAAGTGTGAAATATGGGCCATTTATATTTGTTATGAGATATAAAACATTGCAAGCTTTAAAAAATTTTTTTCTTTATTTTCCCTTAGCCTACTTATCATTTCAGCATTCATATAATAGCAGATTTAAACTTGTATATTTTTGTATGGCTACAAAAAATGCGAGAGAAAGGGGAAATAGAGAACAATAATTCACACTATGAACTGCTTCCAAACCCTTTGAAATGTCAGCTTTGGGCACATGTGGAAAGCATGTGTGGTATAATGGAAAGAGAAGGAGATTTCATGGGAGGAAAGCTGGATTCTAATTCCAGCTCTATCACCAAAATAAAATAAAGCTTTCTTAATTGAACACCTAGTAATGTATCAGATACTAACCTAGTGATCTTGAGAAATACCTAGAAGAGGTAACAGAAATAATTAAGAATGCTTATCATTCTCTGGATTTTGAACTAGCTTAACACTATTATATAAGAGCTGTTTTGTTTACTAAACACTAGATTTTTAAAAAATGTAATACATCAAATAGATAAGTTCCTTAGTCAATTAATTATATATAGGTGACGTTTTATTAATATAAACACAATAGATTGATTATGTCCTTTTTAAAAAAGGAGCATATTCATGTTCTTGTACCAATGACTGGTAAATAACTGTCCAGTTAATAAACAAAAATAATTTTAAAAGATTTTATATCTTAGGCAAATCTATACAGACACAAAGTAGATTAGGAGTTGCCAGGTAGATTAGAGGGAAAAATAGGGAGTGAATGCTAGTGGGTAAAGAGTTACTTTGTGGAGTGGTAAAAATGTTCTAAAATTAAATAGTGGTAATGACTGTACTACTCTGAATATACTAAAAACTAGTGATCTGTACACTTTAGAAGTAAAATGTATCTCAATAAAGCTGTTATTTTAAAAAATAGTTAAAAATATTTTTTCTCTAGATCTAAGTATCTAGATTGAGACAACTGGGGAAAATCATAATACACTATGGTATAAAAATTCAAGACTCTGAAAATGGTCAGTACCCTCGTCACCCATGATGTTCTTACTCTAAGGTAATTATTCATTAAATCTTTACAAACTGATATGCCTTAATAGAGGATTCTACTTTTTTCCACTCTGATATTGATGGCTATTAAAATAAATTAACCTCAACTATTCAGTCTTACCTCCACAGTAGTTTCTGCTTTTTCTTTATGCTTGCCTAAAGGCTCCTGTTACAAGCTACAGATCAGAAACTGAGTCTTCTGGAAGAAACACAAAAGCCTCTATAAAAGACTATACAAGTACTCCTGACAGATGATAGTACAATGACATTACTCATGAATGCAAACTTCTTGGGATAATATGATCACCACAGAAAAAGACAATCTTCAGAATGTACCAAATGACTGTGTCAGAATCTCTAGGATTTCTTTCCAGTCCAGGAGCAAACAACTTAATAGAATTAGAATGCTTATCCTAAGACCAACAGAACAAAATTTCCTAGATGTCTGAAATGCTTACTTACAACATTTTCCTTTTCATGCTTTTGTACTAATTCACACAGTCGTTTCTTCCTTACTATAGATGATAAGGTAGGATAACTGCTCTGTATTGGTGCCCTGGAAAACCTGCATGCCTCCACATAGGCCGCTTAGGTAAGCCCAACGATAGGCTGACCTAAGCGTTGGCAGAATGCTCTGTGTTCCTTCAGAATATGGAAAGATAGGCAGTATTGTGAGGTGCTGCTACAAGGCTATTTCTTACCTACCTCCATATTTTGTGGGAGCCTGCTGGGAGGCAGTTTCTCATCCACCTTCCCTGGTTCCATGAGGTCTGAGATTCACCACCTTGCCCACTCCTTAGGATGTAGCTGTAGGCTAAAAAATTGCTTAGCTACAGGATGGAAACTGTTCCTCAGCAACAGAGTGCCCACCACTCATATTACCTATCATGTGGCCCCGTCTGGTTTCAGTGTTACCCTGCAGATGAGGGACATGAGGAGCTGACACCATGCTGATCATGCATTTGTCTAAGTAATTAATAAACTGTATGAATATGTCAGCTTGCTTGATAGGTAACTTGACTGAGTCTAGGCTTTGCCCATGCCTATTCTGATCTTTTCCCTCAACCTAAATAGCATATGTATAGTTCTCTTGATTAATCCTTAAACTAACTCCCTACCTTATCCCCACCAAACTAGTATTTCTCCTCAAGGAAAATACCGTCTGCTCACACTGGGGCCATGGAAGATCCACCTGACATGAGTTTTTGTGATTTTCTGTTTATCTCAAAACTTGGCCTTCGGCATTTATATCTTGGATGGCTTTTTGTATCTCCATTTTCTCTTTATAGTTTCATAAACAGTTCCTCTTGAAAAATTATCAGTGGTAAAATCTGATGAGTATCAATAGTCTTCAAAGCGCTTTTTATCTTCATCCTTTATCCAATACATTCTTACACCCTCTGAAATTATTTAGTTTGCAGAAACTTAGCTTACCCCTTTTTGACTATCTACAGCCATGACAATTTTTACTTGGTTTGTTTTACTGCTCAAGCCAGTCTTAGAATTTCTCAAAGCCTCAACCCAAATATACAATCCTTCAGGAATGAGACTTAGTACAAATATATGGGCAATATTATAAATTTTAATTAGCCTAATGGCCTCCATAGTCCTATGACAACCTTTGCAATTTTTGCTGAACTCTATGCAAGGTATCTCCACCCAAGAGATAACTGAGAATTCCTTTCTTACTTACTTTTGTTACAAGTAATTCCTCTTTTGTTTTTAAAACTACATGTCGCTCTCCTAATTTTTACCTCCTGAATCAACAACATATTTATTTATATTTGCCTCATTAGAACGTAACTTGCATATACACATAATAACTCCAGGTATACTGGAGTTATTATATAGCTCCAATGTAATAATTAGATGATTTAAGAGACTTCTCATGTCTTCCAGGAGATCATGCTTACCTGGGAGTGTCCGAGAGGACACTGATCTCCCTGGATGGGGGTTACAAAACTTGAAAAAGCTATCAAAACTTGGTTAATAATGCTGACTGAAAAGATAAAGCCATAAAGCCCTAGAAGTATAACCAACTAATCTAAAATAATTAATCCAAGTGGTTACAGGTAACAGCATAGCTTTAGATTGCTTAATGGTACACCAAGAAAAAAATATGACATATTGCTAACATTCCCTGATGAATGTGGAGGGAAGGTTGACTAACCTATAGTCAAACTGAAAGAAAAGACAATTTGGCTAATCAAAAGTGGACCCAGAAGGCCCCTTGAGATCTGACCTCCTGGTCAAAGTAAGGAAATCTTTGGTCATCAATCTAAAGTGACTTCCAGAGTCTCCTTATCATCATTCTGGTTATTCTTGTCTCACAGTCTTCTAATGCCTGGTCTCCAGAGCTGTATATGCCACTGCATAGCTGTTATTTCACTGACGGCACAAAAAATTATTTTGCAATGGAAGGAAAAATAAAGGGATTCTGATATTCAGTCAGGCCAAATGCCAAGCCCTTCAGTTAGAATTCCTACAAAGGTAATAAGCCATACAGCAGTGAATACGTAATCATCTGCTCTACTTCTACAGGACTAACGGATGGTCAAAATAGGGGAGGGGATTGTTAAAACTCTGCCAGGTTCCCAGTCTGTACACTCAAAAGTGTTGACCCTATGCCCCTGAACTTATCACTCATATCCCATCTCAGACCTCTTTGTTAAGCAATGTCTGTGCTTTTGTGACAAAAGCAGAAAAAATAAAATAAAATAAAATGGAGAATTTCGAGTCCCCAGATGAACCAATTAGAACTTAATGCCTAGAACTGGCCAAGCACAGTGGCTCACGCCTGTAATCGCAGCACTTCAGAGGCCAAGGCAGGCAGATCGCTTCAGGTCAGGAATTCGAGACCAGCCTGGTCAACATGGTGAAACCCTATCTCTACTAAAAATACAAAAATTAGCCAGGCGTGGTCGCAGGTGCCTGTAGTTCCAACTACTTGGGAGGCTGAGGCAGGAGAATCTCTTGAACCTGGGAGGCAGAGGTTGCAGTGAGCTGAGATCAAGCCACTGCAGGCTGGCCTGGGCGACAGAATGAGACTCTGTCTCAAAAAAAGGAACTTAGTGCCTAGAATCCTTCCCAACATGTAATAAGCTTTATTTTCTTCTTCATCTATCTCTTCCACTTTCTGTGCGGAGAGAAACACTGAACTCATTACTTAACCAGCAAGCAGATTGATTTAGATTTATTTATTTAAGCCCTGGTGGTGTTTGTATTATTCCTTAAAGGTATTTATAAAATATTTTATTGAGGCCTGGCACGATGGCTCTTGCCTGTAATCACAGCACTTTGGGACGCCGAGGCAGATGGATTACCTGAGGTCAGGAGTTTGAGACCAGCCTGGCCAACATGGTGAAACCCCGTCTCTACTAAAAATACAAAAATTGGCCAGGCATAGTGGGACATGCCTATAATCCCAGCTACTCAGGAGGCTGAGGCAGGAGAATTGTTTGAGCCCAGGAGACAGAGATTGCAGTGAACTGAGATCGTGCCACTGTACACTCCAGCCTGGCCGACAAAGTGAGACTCTGTTCCAAAAAAAAGAGTATTTTATTGAACAAACTATAAAATATGTAAATAATCACATAACCACAGTTAAAATTCTAGAGATTAAGATGAAACTAAAACTGAGATTAGCTTACACAGGGTATGCCAGAAACCCCTAACTAATTTTTAGATGTCAATAACAAATCTGGCTTTGAGCTTCAGGAAACAAAAATTAGGCCTAAGACAACAGTGCTTCCAAGACAAAAACAGACCAGTTTTTGTCTGTTTTCCCAGGAAAGCACACTTTTTTTCTGGGAGTAAGATCAGAGAGAAATTTCTCCTCTGAGTCCTCATAATGACAATATTATCTGATATAATGGATAGTACTTGATATGGCAGACACTGTCCTCAAGAGTGTCCATACAATCAATGCAACATTTTATTGCTTACAGCATATGCCAATTTGAGCCAAGGGCACACTACCAAAGTTCAATTAAGAAAAAACAATTATGTAAAGGAACAAAGTACTACTGTGAAAGTACACAATTGTCTGACATTCTGACTTAATCCAGAGATGAAATCCAAAATATCTGGAGCCATAATTCTTAAAAACTATATGTATGTAAGCATTTTATGTCCTTCCAGCTAAAAAAAAAAAAAAAGGCCATTCATTCATTTAACATGTATTTATTCACCATGTTCTCAGTGGGGATACAATGGCAAACAAAAACAAGAAAAAGACATGGTTTCTTCTCTCATGAAGTTTTTAATCTTGGGGCAGCACAGACACCAATCAAAGAATCACACAAATAAACATAAAATAACCACACAAGTATACAAAGTAGGTAAATGGTGCTATGAGCACGCACAATAGGGGAAAGTCATCCGTCAGGGAAGTGTGGAAGGCTTTCCCTGAGGAAGTCGTAAATAAACTGAGATGAGGAGTCTGCCTGAGAGATAGGGGATGGGGAAGGGACCTCTGCAAACAAAGGAATAGAATAAGCAAAACTTCTGTGTAGAACAGAGTATGACACACTATAGGAACTGAGACAAAGCCAGTGTCACTGGGTCATAAATGTGAATTTCTTCAATTCCTCAGGAGTTATCTGAACGTTTGTCAGGAAATGGTGGTCACCAGGGCAGACCAGCTGGGTGACAGTATGGGATTTGGAGTTATAAGACGCTATAGGTTTTTTTTTTTTAACTGAATAGCATTTTTTTAAGTGCTCAAAGAACATTAGTCCAAACTTTTTATTGTACAGGTTTTTCAAAAGCTGGGCACGGTGGTTCATGCCTATAATCCCAGCACTTTGGAAGGCTGAGGAGGGTGAACTGGTCAAGCCCAGGAGCGTGAGACCAGCCTGGGCAACAAGGTAAAACCCCATGTCTATAAAAAAATACAAAAATGAACCAGGTGTTAGGCGCGTGGCTGTGGCTCCAGCCACTCTGGAGGCTGGGGTGGTAGAATCACCTGAGCCTGGGAGGTTGAGGCTAGAGTAAGCTGTCATTGGGCCACTGTATTTCAGCCTGGGTGACAGAGACCCTGTCTCAAAAACAAAACAAAACAAAACAAAACAAACAAAAAACGTTAAAAAGACTTAACCATATGAAGCCAGAAAATCATATAAAGCTAGAAAATGGGTCACCCTATTTCATTTTAGGGTCCCAGATAAGTTGATAAAGAGTGGTTCAGGGCCGGCGCGGTGGCTCATGCCTGTAATCCCAGCACTTTGGGAGGCCGAGGCAGGCGGATCACAAAATCAGGAGATCGAGACCAGCCTGGCTAACACGGTGAAACCCCGTCTCTACTAAAAAATACAATAAATTAGCTGGGCGTGCTTGTGGGTGCCTGTAGTCCCAGCTACTTGGGAAGCTGAGGCAGGAGAATGGTGTGAACCCGGGAGGCGGAGCTTGCAGTGAGCCGAGATCGCGCCACTGCACTCTAGCCTGGGTGACAAGAGCAAGAGACTCCATCTCAAAAAAAAAGAAAAAAAGAAAAAAAAAGTGTTCAGGGCCTGGCACGGTGGCTCACGCCTATAATCCTAGCACTTTGGGAGGCCGAGGTGGGCAGATCACTTGAGTTCGAGACCAGCCTGGCCAACATGGTGAAACCCCGTCTCTACTAAAACTACAAAAATTAGCCGGAAATCACTTGAATCCTGGAGGCAGAGGTTGCAGTGAGCCGACACTGTGCCACTGCACTCCAGCCTGGGCAACAGGGCTGGATTCCGTCTCAAAAAAAAAGAAAAAAAAAAAAAGTGGTTCAGTTCAGCTCCACATCAAAGTCAGTAGGGTGGTGGGGGGGGAGGTGGGCGGTCAGAAGAGGAACACTCAAAGAAATGAAAACTATTTTATTAATAAGGTTTGCAGTTCAAAAAAGAGCTGAGCACCAATATCCAGAAGACAAAGTGGAATATAGTGAGGTAGGTGATTGCCATAACAGCAATTTCTATCTAAAGTTAGAGAGGATCCAAACAAAAACAAAAACCAAATGAAATCTCTTATTTCATGAAGACCCACGGTTCTGGCAAAGTGAGGTCACCTGAACCTGGAAATTAAAATAGGAGTGTTAAATGAGAATAACCAGCAACAAAAGACTTCTTAAAAGGACTACTTAAGGCTTTAAACTTAAGTGGCATGTTAAAACTAATTACTTAACATCATAGTAAGGTAGAAGAACACAAAGCTCTAGAATCAGAAAGATCTGTGTTCAAATTCTGCTTCCCAATGTACTACCTATATGAACATGAAGAAATTATGCCATCCCTCTAACATTCAGTCCCCTTCTCTACAAAATGGGATGAATTAATCACCCTTACCACTGCAGAGTTGTTTAAGGATTGAGACAAAGTTAATTACCTAGCACTGTACCACCTAGTAGATAGCCCTCAACGAAAGCTTCCTTTCCCTTCGTGACTTAACTGAACTATACATATCTGAATAGAATTACTATGCTGGACTACAAGTACTTCCATAGAAATGAACTGGGAAAGGTTATAAATCCAAGGAGAAGGGATTCTAAGAGGAAATTTCTCTTATTTTCCTTCAGAGAATACCAGTGAAAAATTATCTGGAATAGGTTTAAAAAAAAAATGAAAGGAAGCGGAATAGACCAAGTTTGGAGTCTGTTCCTGAAGGTATTTGTACTTTATTCCATTTCTATGCAACACTCAGCAGCAGTCTGCATGAACACCTCTCATATTCTCAAAGTCTCCCCAAGGCAACAATAAAACATAAAATGGAGTATGACATCTAGTGATCACAGGGATTACGGTGACAATAGATGTTAATGATGATTCAAAGTAACCAAGTAAAGGATAAATCAGCAACTGTATAGTAAAACAGAAAGGCATGCCATGTATTTTATTTACAAAGAGTTCCTTCAAAATGTTTCCAACGGCCGGCCAGGGGCGGTGGCTCACGCCTGTAATCCCAGCACTTTGGGAGGCTGAGGTGGGTGGATCACGAGGTCAGGAGATCTAGAGCATCCTGGCTAACACAGTGAAACCCCGTCACCACTAAAAATACAAAAATATTAGCAGGGCGTGGTGGCATGCGCCTGTAGTCCCAGCTACGCGGGAGGCTGAGGCAGGAGAATGGCGTGAACCTGGGAGGCGGAGATTGCAGTGAGCCAAGACTGCACCACTGCACCTCCAGCCTGGGCGACAGAACGAGACTCCGTCTCAAAAAAAAAAAAATTTTCCAACAAATTTGTTTTTGATAAGAAAATATCTGATAATTATTAATTATCTGCCCCCCTCCAATGCAAGATGGAAGAAGTAGTGCTGAACATTAATCTAGAAAATTAAGAATTTTTAAATATATCCATAAGCTTGTATGTTTGATATCATGAAGAAAACCACACTATTCCTAAAATATATTATACTTTATATCATAAGCAGAGACAGACTATTGCATGAATAAACCAAACTGTGAATTAGCTTGCCATAGCTTTTTTTTGAGACATTTTAAAAGTTATTATTTTTATATTTCATTTACTCTCTTGGGTATCTAAGCTAGAATTTATTTACTTTCATTACCTTTCAAATTATCCTCTTGATTTAGGCTTTCAGTGCAGACCGGGGAACTAGAAATTCCACAGAAACAAATCTCAGAAAATAAAATTCCCTTAGAATATGAGTATCAGAAAATAATCTTCTAGGTGTCATGACATCAAAAGTTTAAAAAGTTGATACTTTCCACAATATTTTCATATAGCAGTTCTCTAGAAATGCTTACTGGATGAATCTACAGTGAGCCAGAGCGAAACTGCCTGTTGCCTAGTAATATCCCAATGGGCATTTGGTCTGTAAATACCTAATATCCCAATTCAGTATCTGCTACTAGATTAACTGTAATTGTAAGGTACTGCAACTGGGGGGCATAGGGGAGCAGATTTTTTAAAAGAAATGTTCCAAATTATACTTTGGCCTAAGTATTCAGCCAAAGTATGCTTCTCCAATTCTGCCCTGGCCCATCTCAAGTCATTTTTGGTATCCCTGAATGTCACATGGTCAGAGATTGCATGATCATTCAGTTACTATCATATCTAAGCAGTATAACAAAAATCTGGTCAGGCACAGTGTCATGCCTGTAAGCCCAGCACTTTGTAAGGCCAAAGCAAGCAGATCGCTTGAGCCCAGGAGCTCAAGACTAGCCTGGGCAACATGGCAAAACCCCGTCTCTACCAAAAATGCAAAATTTAGCCGGGCGTGGTAGTGTGCACCCATAGTCCCAGCTACTTGGGAGGCTGAGGCAGGACAATCACCCGAACTCGGGAGGCGGAGGTTGCAGTGCGCTGAGATTGTGCCACTGCACTCCAGCCTGGACGACAGAGCCAACCTCGTTTCCAAAAAAAAGTGAGTTGTGCGCTGAGTCGCCAAGATGTCGTTCCCAAAGTACACTCCTTCGCCCCTGGCCACTATGCCCTCAACCCAGCCGAATAGGACATATTTTCGGAAACCCAGCGGGCGCAAGCCAAGTGCTTAACCATTAAGAGCCTGGCTGAAACCTGCTTACCCTAACTGCCGAGTGCTCGTCGAAAATCCTGCCTTGATTCCTTGGACCTATGCAAGATCAGCAAGTGTCTTTCCTAATTTCAGACTCACTCCTAGAAACTCACTCTTGGGAGCTCTGTGTGGAATTGGGCCCCTCTTCTTCTGGTATTATGTTTTCAAAACTGACAGGGATAGGAAACAAAAACTTAACTGGGAAGGAAAATTGGGCCCAACATTTAACCTGTCATATTAAGCCTGGCAATGATGACTATGTATTCTTGCTTAAATAAATCGTCATTAATCATTAAACAAACAACAACAACAGAAAGTGAGAATTTTTTTTTTGTTGAGACGGAGACTCGCTCTGTCGCCCAGGCTGGAGTGCAGTGGCGCAATCTCTGCTCACTGCAGCCTCCACCTCCTGGATTCAAGCAGTTCTCCTGCCTCAGCCTCCCAAGTAGCTGGGATTACAGGCGCATGCCACCACACCCAGCTAATTTTTGTATTTTTAGTAGAGATGGGATTTCACCATGCTAGCTAGGCTCGTCTTGAACTCCTGACCTCAGGTGATCCACCCTCGACCTTCCACAGTGCTGGGATTACAGGCGTGAGCCACCACACCCGGCCCGAGAATATTTTTTCAAGTATGTCATTTAGGTGCAGTGGCTCATGCCTGTAATTCCAGCACTTTGGGAGACTGAGGCCAGCAGATCCCTTGAGGTTGGGAGTTTGAGACCAGCCTGGCCAACATGGTGAAACCCCGTCTCTACCAAAAAATACAAAAATTAGCTGGGCGTGGCGTTGTGGGCCTGTAGTCCCAGCTACTCAGGAGGCTGAGGCAGGGGAATAATTTGAAACCGGGAGGCAGAGGTTACAGTAAGCCAAGATCCCACCACTGCACTCCAACCTGGGTGACAGAGTTAGATGCCATCTCAAAAAAAAAAAAAAATTTACTCTTAGTATCTGAATATTCATTTTCCAATTTAAGGTGTTTTACATAAAACTTGGAATGAAAATCTTTTTGTGTCACTTTGTATGTTAAAATTTTCTCAATTAGATGAAGTATAAATGTACATTAATGCAAGAAGAAAATGTCACAATGATTATAAATGCTATTTATGTACAAAAGAAAGTAACAATTTTCAAATAGGCAAATAATAGTGTAATAATATTAAGAGAGTTAGCTAATGAATTTAAGAAGAATATTAAATCCTTTTTCAGATGACAATTATAAAAACTTTAATGAAAAATACAAAACAGAATAGAAATTTTATATCATAATTTCAATTGCATTCAGTTGTCATACCAGTATTAATTATACGAAACAAAATCATTTCTAAAGACTATATTTAATTTTTAGTTATTTTATATCATGAATTTTTTTCTTCCTTTTTTTTCTGAGACTCAAAATCCATGAATCTTCTATGAGAAAATCTTATTTGGGGATTCTTCACATTTTTTTGTAGCTAAATTAAAAGCAGAATGTTAACTCTACCACTTCAGAATTTTATGAGGAGGAAAACCTCCAGTTATGTACAACATAATCATTTTTGCTCCAGATATTATATATGTGTATACATATTTATATACACACACATATATATAAACACAGACACATATAAAGACGTTAGAGGAAGAAAGTTCCTCCACCTATTTTGTATTCCACTAACTTCAGTGGAAAGTGACCCTCAATTTAGTGTCTGTATGTGCATGACAGCAATCACAGGAACAACCTAGCAACAGGCAGCACTGAGAAAATTATCATTACTGCACTATAATGTCCTACTCTTAAAACGAGATTACTAATATTTCTAAGAATAAATTATAATAACTTCACGGATAACATTTCATATCTTCACATATGCCAGAAGTTTACTCTATGATGATGATACTGACTTCTGCTCCAGCTTTAACAAATATTGGTTTTCACACCTGGCCATTTGGCATTCAAAAAAGGGATATTTTGTGCACTAAATGTACAGCCAAAATATGTAGGTAATTCCTATGTCAATTCATTATTTCATTCCATTTTCATGTGCTTATATAAAACATAATTTTAAAAGAGGATCTTATATATTCTAAGGATGTAGAAAACAACTCACAGCCTCCCTTATGGGTCTAACAGGAGATATCATAAAAAACTCAACCCCACACAGAAGCACCAGTGATCTAATAACATTTTATTGTTAACTGCCAATAATCAAGAAAAATCCATGCAAGAAAGGTGTTAGTTCTTCTGATCTCTACGCATTTTCAATGAATTCCCTTCACAGGCTGAAACTTGTACACAATAGAATTGCTTTCCATAGCTAAAAACTTACAGATCTAAGTTAGCTAGACTTGACTTCATAGTCTCTTAAAATATAAAGATTGTTAACATCCTTATATATTAAAATTTTAATATTTTAAGATTTAGAAAAAGGTATATTGTAAGATTTAGACAAGTGTCACATAAGATGAATTCTTAATTAACTAAGATGAAATTGTCTGTGATTCAGTAATATCCAAAATAAAAAAATTTATAAATGCCCAAAATCCCAATCCAGCAACTGATACCAGAGTAACTATCCTTATGAAGCAAGGGAAAGATGGCTGAAACTGAATGCCATAGATAGGCTGTGGTTCTCACTCAGCTGCTTAGTCATCTTGGACAAGTTATTTGCCCTTCCAAGTCTGTCTCCTAAACTATAAAATGAATATATTAATATCTTCTCTGTCTATATGTACCAAATGAAGTTATGGAAATCATAAACTCTGATATATGTAAAATATTGAGTATCATGAGGGTTCCAAATCTAGGATCTTTACTTTCATACCAACTTTATGAATAGACTGTGATTGATTTTTATGTAATTTTATGTTTACTTTTAATGTTTACTCTCTTTAGAAACTACTTGGAACTTGATTATTTATTTATTTATTTATTTGCCACTCAAAGATGTGGGTATGATTTATGAAAGTGTATTAGCAGTTATCTGAAGTATTAATGTTGAGCTAGAACTCAAATTACAAATAAAGAAAAACAAAACAAATATAAAATCATTTATAATAGAGAAAGCTTGCTCTTTGCCAAGAGTAACAATAATCTGCTGAAATCATTATTGTTAGTCACTTAATGACTACTGTCTTGGTTGGTACACATCAGCAGCAGTCAAATAACACCTCCCAGAACCCAACCACCCAAAAAAAGATACTGGGAATAAGAATGTCCTCAGAAAGCTCAACTGTAAAACTAAAACATAAACCAGAACACAGATTAGGAAGTCAAGCACAGAGGATCAAGTAAAAGACAGGACTAAATTTAAGATACTAACATGCAATGAAAAGAAATATATGTACCAGAAATATGGAGGTGAGTGATTTGGTCAGCAATGGAAGCAGTGAAAAAGGAAAGGTACAAAACACTATCATGTAACCATTAACCAGGAGAAAGGATATCCTATAAGGCAGATTGATGTAAGTAACTGCTTGACAAGTATATCATGGAGCTGAGATTATCACTTTATCAGAGCCGATGCCATTTAAAACTTCCAGTCATTTATAATCACCTCCCTTGTTGTTATCTCATGATCTTGTTCAGTAGGCAACTATTGAAATTTGGTTTTCCATTCAGCATTCTACATTGAAAGAATACATTCCCTGATGTAAATTTCTAGTCCTTATTTTACTTGAATAAACTGGCGTTCTCTTGTGATGGGGATGTATATGCTCAGATAACAGTGTGGGCTCTGAAGTCAGGATACTTTGAGTTCCTACTGACTTACTTTGTGATCTTGGGAAATTTACCAATCTGTTGTCTGTTTCCTCATCTGTAGAAAGGGGGCCTAATAATAGGACCTATTTCCCAGGGTTGTTGTAAGGATTAAACAATTCATGTAAAGCACTTAAAACAGTACCTGTCACATAGCAAGTGCTAAACAAATGCTAGCCTGGTTATTATTTTTGAATATGAATTAACGTTCCTGTGTCTGCTCACTCTGACACTGATCAGTTTCTAAATCTAAAAAACTAAAGCAGAGCCACTGTGTTGCACAACTCCGGGGGCATCAATGCACAAGAGAACAGAGTTCTCCGGCCGCTCTGAACTGATGGCATGACCTGGTGAATTCAAGGTCACCCACCTGTGAGGTTCTTTTTGGTAGCCAATCTGTCCAGGTGAAAACTTACAAGTCATAAACCTAAAATGTCTACCCTAGTGAGGCAGATCTCCTAAATAAGTGAGGCACACCTTGAGTGGTGAGTTTGCCAAGAAACTATGAGTGATAAGACCGTGGAGTGTAGAGCACAAGTCAAGCCTTAAATGCTTTCAAATACAGGTATTTTAAGATATTCTGTCAGGCAAAAACAACAGTATAGGCAGATTTTAGGCCTGAAGCCCACCAGTTTGCAAACCCTGCAGCACCCTTTCATTCAAACCTTAAAATATTTTAACTTAGGATAATGTACATCCTGTGACCTATTTTTAACCTTTATTTTTCTTTACTGCTCTGTGACTATCCCTTCTTTTCTCCTCCCTTGCTTTCCAAAAACTTCTGTGCTCTTCTCCATACCTCTTGACACACATACCTTGAGTGGTATCATTCATTTCAACTAACATTTCAATCAGCTAAAAATTCCAGATATTTATATCCAACTCTATCAATGCTAAGAAATACCTCATGAATTGTGTCTGTCTACTTTCTCATTGCCAATGCCTTTGGGTCAAGTCCTCATCTGATTTCTAGACGTTTACAATAGCTTTGGCTCATTCTATTCTCTCATTGTCCACATCCAGCCACCAGCAAATCCTATTGGTTCTAACACCAATCAAACCATATCCAGAATCCAACCATTTTCACCTAAACCATCATCATCTGTTACCTAAATTACCACAGCAGTTCCTTTTACTATTTACCTCATTTACCATACTACTTATTTACCATATACCATAGAGGATCCTGTCCCTCCTCTGTTTAATCCCCCATTAGCTCCCAGGTCACTCAAGAGTGAAATCCAAGGTCCACACAATGGCTTACAAGGAAGGCCCTATACAACTGCCTATTACCCCTCTAATTTATTCTCTTATTACTCTCCCCCTTGCTCATTCTTTTCTCTGGCCACATCCCTTGTGTTTTCCTCAATCATACCAGGCTCATTCCTGGTCCAGGCTTTCTCTACCTCCCACTCCCTTTATATGGATGCTCTTTCCTCAAATGTCTTGGGTCTGGATTGTCATCTTGTATCAGGGCTCTTTGCTCAAATGTTACTCTTTCATAAGTGCTTCCCTAAACACCCTCCCCACATCCACTTGACTCCCCATCTCCCTTTCTGCTTTATCACCATCGAACACATCTGTTTTTCATGTTTATTTTCTGTCTCTCCCAAGAAAATGTAAGTTTCACTACAGCAAGTTTTTTTCTTTATTGCTGTATTCCTGATCCTAGAACAATATGTATTAAGCTTCATGTTTAATGAAAATGACTGAAAAGCTTCCTAACTTGTCTTCCTTCTACTGATCTCCCCTTCTGTAGTCCACTTCCTCCTATCCCCCAGGTAGTATACCAAAAAATGCATCTGATCATTCTCCTGCTTAAAAGACTTTGATGGGATCCCCACATCCTTCAGGGTCTGGCCCCAAATTTAATCCATTTCCCCATTCCCCAAAATAGTTGTACACTCTCCACATACTAACACTTTTATCATCCCTGAACCTACCTGTGCCATTTATCCATGCTTTTAGTGTATCTCCTTATTTACTTGGCCAAAGTTTTATTCATCCTTCAGGTCTAGTTATGCCATGATGTCTCCCAGAAGCCTTCATCTGTGTACCCCCACAGCACTCAGTTCAGGCCTCCATTATAGTACTTGTGCTATACTTGTATTTACCAATCTGTTTCTGCAACTACATTATAAGATCCCAGGGAGCAAGTTCATGATGTTGTGTCCAGAGTTGTTTTGCCAGTGCTTAACACTATACTTAGCAGAGAGGAAACACTGTAAGTCTGAAGAATGAAAATGTAATGAATGAAATAATTTGTTTATGACAGGTTGGGGGAAAAAAAGAGTCTTCCTAAGAGTCAGAGTGCTTTACAACATCAAACCTGAGACCTGATATGAGTTTTTACATTTGCTAAAGAAAAATTTCCTTTAGTAATTTCAACAATAGTTACATTACTGGATTCAGGAATCAAAAGTAAGTTAATGGCTAGTCAGGAAAGGTATTTACTCCACGGAACATACTAATTTACAAACCAGATATTGTGTGGAGCAAAAAGTGTACTCTGAGAAAAGGCATCTGCAATTTTTTTAATTGATTTTTTTTAGGTGGGAAGGAAAATCGAAAATGATCTAGTGCAACTACTTCATTTCACAAATGAAAAAAATCATGAAAAGGGGAAGAGCATTAACCCAAGTTAGAAGATCAGGATCAGTACCAAGGTTTTATTCAAAACGAAGGGCTCTCTCTCTAATGTAACACATTACAATTTCAAACTACTCAAGAATTAAAGCCCAGAACTTATTCCATTACTTTGCTGTGCAAACTTAATGAAGAGTGAAGATAATATTGCAAGTAGGAAAATAATATTGCAAGACTGAAAATAATAATACCTGGGTTCTTATCTAGGTTGTATTTGTGAGATCTCAGACAATTCACTGAACCTTGTAAATACTACCTTAATTAACTACCACACGGGACTAATGTGAGAATCAAATGAAAGCCCTGTTGCAAATGAAAAGTATAATCATCTTTTCCATCCTCATCCTTTCAGGTTCTCCAGTGCAGTCCCTTAGTGAGTTTTCAATCTATATGGGGGGCCATAAACCACTTGCAATTCTGACTAGTTGGAGTTTTGTTGTTCTTGTAGTACAGGACAGAAAACTGCGAGGGAAGAGTGGGGGGGCTGTTTATACATTATAAACCTCCTCCCAAAGGAGAGTATTATCCATATCACCTATCAATTAAAGACTCTTTAGAGACTCACAAGCTCTTAAAAGGTTCATGTTAAAAAATTATCTTTTTCCCCAGTACAAGCCCTACAAAACCTTTTACCATTAGTATATTTCAGAAAATTCTGTAACAATTACTTGGATTATATTTATCTTTTCCTACTCTATTACAGATGTGTCCAAAGCAGAGACTCATAGTATTTCGTCTTCAGGAGTTGTGAATTGTTTTAATTGGGTCAACATCCAGTTGAAATATAAAACTAAGCAGCTGGAGTCGCGCCTGAGAGAACTGAATGAAACAGAACTGAACGACGAGAGACCAGAATTACACCTCTCTCTGATTTCCCCCAACTCTTTCCTCTCTATGTCTATTATATATTTCTAAAGACCTTTAGAAACTAGGCTCTGGGCTTATGCAAAAGTCCTCTACTACATTCTACATAGCCACAAGTTTATTTACAAGTATTTTTATATTAATAGCATTTTATAAAATACAATGTTTTAACTTCAGGTGTGAAAATATTTAAAGGAAAGTACACTAAATGGATTTTTAAAAATTATTCATTTGGCAAACCATCTTGTGCAAAATGTTCACTATATAACATGTACAAGGCCAGGTGTGGTGGCTCACACCTGTAATCCCAACACTCTGGGAGGCTGAAATGGGAGGATGGCTGGAGCCCAGGAGTTCAAGACCAGCCTAGGCATATAGCGAGACTCTATTTCTTTAAAGGAGAAAAAAATTATGCATTCTGTGAATTCCATTTACATTTAGAATCTCACTCTCACATAAACTGTAATATTTTAATTTGTATAAAATCAAAGCAATTGTAAATACAAATCATAGCCTTCATTTTTTTTCCTGCATACACAATACGCCTTAATTTTTGAAAATGTTATAAAAAGAATATCCTTGGCTGGGCACAGTGGCTCACGCCTGTAATCCCAAAACTTTGGGAGGCCAAGGCTGGTGGATCACTTGAGGTCAGGAGTTCAAGACCAGCCTGTCCAACATGGTGAAACGTGGTCTCTACTACAAATACAAAAAATTAGCCAGGTGTGGTGGCAGGTGCCTGTAATCCCAGCTACTCGGGAGGCTGAGGCAGGAGAATGGTGTGAACGCAGGAGGTGGAGCTTGCAGTGAGCTGACATAGTGCCACTGCACTCCAGTCTGGGCAACAGAGCGAGACTCCATCTCAAAAAATAAATAAATAAATAAAAATAAAATCCTTGAGACAAAGCCTAGCTCCATATACCAAGTTTCATATATTTTTCTCCACTTAATTCACAGAAACTTTTATAACAGCATAAAATAGCTATAATATGGAAAGATACAGTATTTTGGAAGCCCGCAGATTAGTCCATTTTTTCCCCAAATTTCTTAAGAATTTCCCAGGGAGCCTATGAAAAATACCCTAGAGATTCTGATTCAGTTGCTCTGGGCAGAACAAAAATTTATTCCCCAAAGTGATTCTGATGATTAACTATCATTGGGAAACACTGATCAAGTGTAGCGGGTCTCAATTTGGCACGTATTAGAATTTCCTGGGGAGCTTTTAGAACTCTTAAAACCCAGGCTGAGGTCCAGACCAACAGAAATAGCGCCAATACTTTAAAGAAAAAAAGTTCCCCAGGGAAGGTTTAGAACCATTGATCTGATCTTGTAGAATTTCTCCTGACTTCTAGTTCACTTTGTTTTTGATGTAGTTGTTTTGTTTTTCATGTGGGTTGACAAAAAAAGTGTGAAAAAAATAAACCATCTCCTTCATCTCAGCACAATGATGCCACTTAACAATTGGCTAAGTTAAAGTGGAGCTAACCTTTCTGTTTCAGAAATCACTAGAAAATACTTTTAGTCCGAACTTTAAATAAAATAGACTAATCTTAATCTTTAGCTCCTACTACCAACCTATTAACATATCTTACAAATAATTCTTTAAAGTTTTCTTTCTAACCTCTAAACCAGCATTTTAAAATTTCAAATTCTTTAAAAGATCTGTCATCACAGTTCCTTACCAGCAAAATTATTTTGATACTTGAATTTGATGACATGGTTTTTTCATGATGTACAATACATAACTCCATATATTGAAGTTACTTTGTGCACTAAGAGAGGGGAACAGATATCATTCTTCCATATTAAAAAAAAAAGGATTTTAGACTCCATTAGCAAAACCCCATCATTGGTTTGTCCATACCTCAAGAGCAAGGTATTAGTCATCCCATTCTAAGAATTTCCTTTTTAATACAAAAGATAACGTTAAAAAAAATCATTAAAAATGTGCCAAGTGCAAGCTTACCATTTTTAAGAGTGCATTTTACTTTCCAAAAATTATTACACTTTGATTGACGTGCCCTCTGGGAATCTACTTTTATTATTACAATACTGAAGTTGTTGAAATACCATTTTTATCCCTCTCAAGATTGCTAGGTATTTAGATATTTCAAATTTCAGCAGTGTTTGTGATTTTTGCTTCTGGGTTTTAAAAAACGTGTTTAGGATGCTTTAACAAGCCGATCACATTACTACAGATAAAACTTCAGCAATGTATATAGTCTACAGTAAAATGTATATTTTTGATTACTTCTATTCACAAAGGAGTAATTGTGAGGTTCTAGACTTTCAAATATTCTAAGTAAGAATCAGATGCAATGGATTTTGTTTCAGTAAGTTTAATGAATGAAAGCCCCCCTTTCGCATTATTAAAGATATATACGAATGAAAATTTGAATTATAACCAAAATTTAAGTATGCTACAATATACTTTGTAAATGTCCCCAAACTCGAATGGAATCAAGAATGTGCCTCTTAAGGCACAGAGCAAAAATAAAAAATCAGAATCTCAATATTCAAGTGATACACACCATCTAGAAAACTGGGCTAGCCGGAATAATCCACGGAGTTTTTCCGTTAGGGTAAAACTGTGCTAAACTAAGTTTCTGCAAAGCCTAAGTATTTTGTGTTAACATACTGAACTTGAAACTTGCCATCTCAAATTCCAAGGGATAACACTGTATACAACAGATGGTCTTTTGGTGCTGCTTAAAACTTCCCTGAAAACCAAATATGTTTATTTTTTAGAGGTGTCCTCGGTTCTCGGGAAGTAGTCAAATATCAAAACACCCGTTCCTGAAAATTCCTGGCTGCTCCTATCTGGCCGGGATCACCGACACCTGGACGGGAAGAAGCAGGACCTCAGCACCGAGCCGGGACGCTGAGAGCCGCCCGGAGCACACGGAGCCCGCCCGGGGGCGGGGGGCTCGCACGTGCCCAGCCGGGGGCGGGGCCGGCGCCGGCTAGCAGCGACCCCGGCTCGGGGAGGCGGGCGCGGCCGGGCCGACCTCCCCCGCGGCCGCGATCCAGCAGTTTACATAAGGGTGCGCGTCATGGAACTGACGGAGCCACACAGAGACGTCTAGGTCATGCAGGAGGCGCCCGGCCCCGGCCCGCTCCCGCCGCCCCAGACCCCTCCTCTCATCCGACAGAAAGACAGACAAGAAGGGTTCCCGACCTGTCGTGCCCTGCATGTTCAGAGTCTGTCATGTTTGGTCAAGAACGGGGCGGGGCTGGAGGGCAGGTCTGCGAGGCCGGCGGCGGCGGGGCGCGGGGAAGACCCCTGCGCCGCCTGCGGGAACCTGCTCCCGGCCGCCGCCGACAGGTGACGAAGTGGTAAAAACTCACGGTTACTAGTGAGCGACACAGACACAGACTTTCCAGTCTATTAACAACCACGCCAGAGAGGTGGGGCTCTAACTGCAAACACTGGGCAACGGCCCCGCGCTGCCGGCGCTGCCGCTCTAGTCTCTATTCGCCGCCGGTGGCTGTGGCGTGGGAGCGGGCGGGCGGCGTGCAGCGACGCGGGGATTTGGACAGTGGCCGTAACGGTGATTTCTCCTCACCAACATGGCGGCACCCGAAACAGGCGGCTCGAGAAAATGGCGCCGGCCGCAACACCTTGCCCGGGACTAAAGGGCAAGAGAGATTCCTCCGCGATCCGCGGCCCTTGCCCAGCCCGCCGGGGCCGAGCGCGTTGACCATTGGAGGAGAGTGCCCGTCAATCACCTGCAGGGGCGGGTCTTCGCCCTTCTCTGTGCAGCGGCGGAGGCGGCAGCCTAGTGGCTGGGCCGGGCGGCGAGAAACGCGGCCGGATGGCTTCTCGAGTGTCTGCAGGAGGGGGAGACAGCCCACGGGACCTACGAGGGCCACCAGCGCTTCTGCTCCCGGCCCAGTACGGGCCGCGGTTTTTCCTGCGAGACGCCCGTCGCCTGAGGAGTTCCAGACGCACCAAGCAAACGGGCCCCAAAACCATTAGCCGAGGCGGGCAGGGGTGGGATAACAAAGAACAAGGCGGCTGTAGAGTCCTTAAATTTTTTTGTTAAAACCTTTGTTCTTGTAATAATAGGGAAATGCAGTTTCTCCTTCACAGTTGTAGCAAGTATCTGTTTTTGTAACGTTTAGTGCTCAGAATCGTGTTTTAAGGAAAATAGCTTGCCATGCAGTTTTTTCTTGTATTTCCTGTTAAATTTACCCAATTATTACTTAAAATAGGAATAGCTATTGAAATAATTATATAAACGTTACTTTATCTCGTAATAATATTAACATGTAAAATGTATGCGAGTATTTTATAAATAAAAACTATTAGGCATGCGTTTTTTGTTTTTTTGTTTTTTTTTGAGATGGAGTCTCCAGTGTCGCCCAGGCTGGAGTGCAGTGTCGCGCTCTCGGCTCACTGCAACCTCTGCTTCCTGGGTTCAAGCAATTTTCCTGCCTCAGCCACCCGAGTAGCTGGGGCTACAGGCATGCGCCACCACGCCTGGCTAATTTTTGTATTTTTGGTAGAGATGGGGTTTCCCCATTTTGGCCAGGCTGGTCTCGAACTCCTGACCTCAGGTGATCTGCCCTCCTGGGTCTCGGAAAGTGCTGGGGTTACAGCCGTGAGCCACCGTGCCCGACCATGCATGAGTCTTTTATACTTGTGAAGTGACCTTAAAAATTTTTTAAATGAAAGTCAGTGTTTTGGCCTATTTAATATATTAGTCCTGAAGGAAAGTTCCTTGCTTTTTACTAAAATGATAGACTTAATGATTAATCCAAATATCTGACTTAATTTGTCTTTCCGTAATAATACATTTTAGTAATATATAAATGGAATGCATTCAAAAACAATTGCAATGAGTGGATTAAATTAGAAATGTAAAGTTTTTGATATTAACATATACATTGAAAACAAAGGCCGGGCGTAATGGCTCACGCCCGTAATCCCAGCACTTTGGGAGGCTGAGGCGGGCAGATCACCAGAGGTCGGGAGTTCGAGACCCGCCTGACCAACATGGAGAAACCCAGTCTCTACTAAAAATAAAAATTAGCCGGGCGTGGTAGCCCATGCCTGTAATCCCAGCTAATCGGGAAGCTGAGGCAAGAGAATCCCTTGAACCCGGGAAGCGGAGGTTGCGGTGAGCCGAGGTCGAGTCATTGCGCTCCATCCTGGGCAACAAAAGCAAAACTCCGTCTTAAAAAACAACAACAACAAAAAAAAGTCGCCCTTTTTTTTTTTTTTTTAAAGTTGAATACAGCCAGTGACAGGACCTGTAGTCGCACTTTTTTTTTTTTCAGTTGAATGCAGCCAGTGACAGGACCTGTACTTATAGCCACATTTTACCATAATAAATTTGTAGGAAGCTTTCAAAAGGTAGATCTGAAGAAACTATGTTAACATTTGGAGTTACATTAAAATCTCAGGACTTCGGTTTTATTGTAACTTTTAGTTAATTTAGGCCTTTCTGTAGCTAATTTGGGTAACTGCTTTCTTGAAGTTATCCAAAGGCCCTTGTGGTAAACAGTTGCTGTTCTTTCTTGCACTTCTGTTTTCCCTGTCCCCTGTATCTGGAGGTCTGAGAATTTCTTTCAAACCTTCGTTAAGGTGTTTGGTTTGTGATGGTGTAGGACGGTGCAGTTCTCTCTGGATGAAAAGCCTCCTTTTCTAACCGTTGACATGCGCCACTTAAGTTTGATGGTAAAATTTGTCATCAGGCCTTGGTCTTTTTCTCTAGGTAACAGAAAGGGGAGGTGTGTGTGGGTGAGCATTGAGGGGCAGTGCTCCTTTGAGGCTATGGGTTTTTAGAATCTAGAAGTGCTTAGAGATCTGTGACACCTTGTCTTTAATTGCCTCAGTTAAGGAGCAATATAGGTATCAAAGAGATTACACTAATTAATTTTAAACGTAACAGATTTTACCTAATAATGACATATGGATCATGAGAACTGCAGAACTCTTGTCACATAATGACCTTGTCCAAACCTCAGCAAAAAGAGACCACTAAACTATAGCGAGGCTTGTAGCAGCATAAGGTCGTGTTCGTAGGATGACCGCAGATCTCTCCCCAGGCCTCTGGGTTAAATGTCTCCCAGAGAAAACTCAACACTGCCCACCTGGCCATAGGCCCTTGACCCCCTTTCTTGGAGCATTTACAAAAAAAGAGCTTACAATTGTGAGTCCTTCCTCTGTCCCCTTGACATGTATGTGTTCTCTCCTACAATTCAGGAGTATCTTTCTTAAGGACCTGAAAGCCATTCCTTTGAAATTTAATCATCTGGAAGGTTGCTATCTCCCATTCTTGGTGGGAGGGTAGAATCCTGACTTCAGTGATAATCGCCAGCTAGCTGAGACAACTGGTCTAATCACTTTTATACTGACAGACTTTGAAATTTTTTGCATGCATTCCGGCTCTTTCCCCCTCCCTTATTCTCTCTTTAAGCTGCTCAATTATCTCTGCATTGAAATGGAACGCTGCTCTTTCCCCTACTGTCAGTAATTACTGAATAAAATTGGTTTTCACCACTTTAATGTCCAGTTTTTTTAACCTTTGTCAACCTTCCCCACCCCCTATGCACACAAAAATTGTAACGGACATAAAGTTACCAACACTTTATTTTGCTAAATAAATTAAACATATTAAACATCTTACGGTTATTTCATAAAAGATATTTTAACATCAAGAAAGTAGGAAAGATACCATTATTTTTGTTTCGTTGGTTTTTGTTTTGGAAGGATATCATTATTCTTGTTTCGTTGGTTTTGTTTTTTTTTTTTTTTTTTTGAGACAGAGTTTCACTTCACTGGCTAGAGTGCAGTGGCACGATCTCGGCTCACTGCAACTTCCGCCTTCTGGGTTCAAGCAATTCTCATGCCTTAGCCTCTCGAGTAGTAGCTAGGATTACAGGCACGCACCATCATGCCCGCTAATTTTCGTATTTTTAATAGAGACGGTGGTTTCTGCCATGTTGGTCAGGCTGGTCTCTTATCTCCTGACCTTGAGTGATTCATCCACCTCGGCCTTCCAGAGTGCTGGGATTACAGGCAGGAGCCACCGCGCCTGGCCAAGGATATACTTTAAGAAGCCAATTACTTTACTTTGAATTCCTTTACATTTAGTGTTAAGAAAAATTCCTTTTATTGCCCGTGTTTTGTCCCAGATGGTAAGAATAAGCCCTGGTATACCAAGTCTCCCAATATTGGACCACTAGACATTCGGAGACTGGTCAGGCTTGGGACAAAAACGGTCTCCTAGGTGATCATCCTAGCTGGAGGATTAGGGGGCCTCTTCCCCATCCTTCCTGGTAGCTTATACAAACCCTAAACGTATATGTGGCCCTAGGCAGGCGGAGGGAGCCCCAGTTACAACTATTTTCTGCCTACCTACCAGAATAGGGGCTTAGAGTTAGAATTAAATTGGCAGGAATAATTCCCTGTACAGTACACATTGAGGTTACAAATGAAACGTGTTACTCACTGGAAAGTTTTTAACACACGCCCTAAAAATACAAGCATCTGAACAGTAGCCATGTCTTTGAAAAAGTACTTTTATTTTATTTTAAAACAGAGTCTCACTCTGTCACCCAGGCGGAGTGCAGTGGCATGATCTCGGCTCACTGCAACCTCCACCTCCTGAGCTCAAGTGATTCTCCTGTCTCAGCCTCCCGAGTAGCTGGGCCTACAGGCATGCACCACCACACCCGGCTAATTTTTGTATTTTGTAGAAACGGGGTTTCACCATGTTGGCCAAGCTGGTCTCTAACTCATGACCTCATATGATCCGCCCACTTGGGCCTTCCAAAGTGCTGGGATTACAGGTGTGAACCACAGCACCCGGCCTGAAAAAGTACTTTTGAAAAAGTACTTTTAAAATGTTGCCTCCAATTCTTTTGCAGCTCATAAGCATGATGATTAGATTTTCATGTGCACATGTGAGATGTGCCTCATCAAGCCTTGTTATGACCTCAGCACACCCAGATGTGCTGGAGTGCAGTGGCACAATTATAGTGCTTAGTGATCTGTGACACCTTGTCTTTAATTGCCTCAGATAAGGAGGAGTGTATGTATCACAGATATCACACTAGGTAATACAAGAACTAGAACTGCAGCCTTCCACCTCAGCCACCACCATCACCAGCCGTCCACACCCCCCCACTGCCCCAAAGAGCTGGGACCACTGGTACACTCTATCACATCTGGCTTATTTTTTGTAGAGGCGAGGTCTTACTATGTGCCCAGGCTGGCTAATTTATTTGTATTTTTGTAAACACAGGGTCTCGCTGTGTTATTTAGGCCTCATTTCTCTTAATATAATTTTGTAATTTTTTTCTATGTCTTTATTTTTGTAGAGACAGGGGCTCGCTGTGTTGCCCAGGCTGGTCTTGAACTCCTGGCCTCAAGCAATCCTCCAGCCTCAGCCTTCCAAAGTACTAGCAATACAGGATTGAGCCACCACACACGGCCTTAAGTTTTAATATAGAGTTTAGAAGTAGTCATTTAGAATTTATAATTTGATACAACTTTTAGAGTTCTCAAGTTCCATAAAGAAAACTTGAGATTTTTATTAGCATTGCCTTGAATTGATTGACCAATTTTGAAAGAACTGACAATTGCTTAGTTGTGTCTTTCATTTTATGAATATGTAATATCTCCATTTATTTAGGACTCATATCTCTTAATACAATGTTGAAATTTTTCCTGTATGTCTTTCATTTATATAAATATCTTGCATCTTTTATAGATTTATTCCTAAGCATTTGGTATTTGTATTAGTTTTCTGTTGCTGCTTAACAAGTTACAACACACCTAGTGTTTTATTTCTTCCTTTCCAATCCTTAGACTCCAGTTTCTTTTTCTGCCCTGGCTAGGATCTCCAGCACTAGGACATTCAATCCTGTGTTAAATAGAAGTGGTTATATTGGATATCGTTGTCTTGTTTCCCAATGTTCAAGGAGATGACTATAAAGTTTTCCGATTTAGGATGATATCTGGGGATTTTATATACAGTCATCCCTCAGCATACATAGGGGATTGGTACCAAGACCCCTGCATATACCAAAATCCACGCACACTCGGCCTTGGCAACTCTATTCTATGAAAAGTGGGTCCTTTGTATACGCCGGTTTCTGTACCCCTCCGATACTCCCAAGTTTGGTTGAAAAAAATTCTCATATAAGTGATTCATTGATTTTTTTCCTTAAGAATTCACTTTTTACTGTAAGTCATAATTTTTTACTTTTATTTTTTTGTCTCTGTTTCATCAATTTTCACTCAATCATATTATAGCTTTATTCCTGCTTTATTTTTTGGTTATTATTTTATTTTTAACTTCATTCATTAATTTTGATGTATTTTTTCTATTATAAGTATTTATGTCTATAAATTTCTCTTGAAGAACTGCTTTTGCTGAATCCTATAAGTTTAAACATGTGGTATTTTTATTTTCATTCAGTTATTTTATAATTTTTATTATAATTTACTCTTTAACCCATGGGTTACTTAGCAGTGTTTTTAACTTCTAGCTTAACTGCCATGAGGTCATAAATTATGGTCTGTATAACACCTATTCTTTACAATTTTTAGGGTTTGTGTATAAGATTCATTTTTGTAAATGTTCCATTTGTGCTTTAAAAATGTAAATTGTCTCATTGTTAAATGCAGAACTCTATATATGTCCAGTAAATCAAGATTATTCATTGTAAAGTTCTTATTTTCTATATCCTTGCTGATTTTTCTTCATCTATTTGATAAAACAATCAAGTAAAGTAATTTAAATCCCTCACAATGATGTATTTCTCTACTTCTTTTACAGTTATATCACATTCTTCATTTATTACAAGGATATCGTACAAAAGCGTCTAAAGTTGTTTTCCCTTCCTAGTAAGTTATTTAGTAACTTTCTCCATTTCTAGTGATGCTGTTTTTCCTAAAGTCTTTTAAATCATTTTTTTAATATTCATATAGCTATAAAACCTTTTTCTTAGTTTCTGTCTGATGAGTCTTTTTTTTTTTTTCATTGTTTTTTCAGCATTTCACAAGCTCAAGGCTCTGTATTACTCTGATTTTAGTCTGGAGGACACCAATATAAAATGTGGGTCACTGTCTGTCCAAGGCAGTGGTGAGGGAAACAAGGGCACAATTGGAACTGTTTCTTTTCTAATTTATCCTCTCATAACTTTCCCAAGCTGCTTCCTGCCCCAGGCCCAAGATACCAACTGTTATGGTTTGAGTGTGTCCCCCAAAATTCATGTGTTGGGGACTTAATCCTCAATGCAACAGTATTGGGAAGTGGGGCCTAATGGGAGGTGCAGAGGTCATGAGGGGTTTGCCCTCATGAATGGATTCATGCTGCCATAAAAAGGGATTGCAGGAGTTGTTTCTCTCTCTTCTGCTGATCCACCATGTGAAGACATGGTGCTCTTCCCTTTCTTGCCCTTCCACCTTCCACCCGTGGGGACACAACAAGAAGGCCCTCACCAGGCCACATGGCAGTGCCTTGATCTTGGACTTCCCACCCTCTAGAACTGTGAGGAATACATTTTTGTTGTTTCTAAGTCAACTAGTCTCAGGCATTCTGTTACAGCAGCACAAAACATACTAAGACACCAACCCACAGACGTCAGTTTAAAACAGCACCTAGTCCCACAAACGCCACCATTGCCATGGAATCTCCAGAGGTTTCTCATAATTTTCTCTGTTACTTGTTACTTTGTTAACATTTTACCATATTTATTACACTATTAGCTATCTATTCTTTCCTTTATCCATCCATCAGTTGATTTTATCTTTAGACACATTTCAAAGTAAGTTGCAGACTTCACTGGTTTTAGTCTGTTTGGGCCACCATAACAAATTATTATAGACTGGTGGTTTATAAACAACAGAAATTTATTTCTCACAGTTCTTGAGGCCAGAAAGTCCAAGATCAAGGTGCCAGAAGATTTGGCCAGCTTCCTGATTCACAGATGGCTGTCTTCTCATTGTGTCTTCACATGGTGGAATCGACAAGGGAGCCCTCTGGGTTCTCTTTTATAAGGGCACTAATCTCATTCAAGAGGGCTCCAACCTCATGACCTAATCACCACCCAGAGGCCTCATCTTCACATACCATCACATTGGGGATCACGTTTCAACGTACTGAATTTCAAAATTTCAAATTTTCAACATAAATTTGGGAGGAACACAAACATTCACTCTATAGCACCTTCTAAACACTTCAGCATACAAATCATTAATTAGAATGTAATATTTTTGCAGTACCATTTTAAGGTAAATTTTACATACAGTGAGGTGCAGAATCTTGAGGAAACAATTTGATGAGTTCTGAAAAATGCAGGAAATACATACACCTGTGTCACCCAAATCCTTATGAAAACATAAAACATGACCATACCCTAGAAATTTCCCTCCGCCCCTGCCCATTCAGTCCTCATCTGCATCCAGAGGCAACCATTCCTCTGACTTTTTTCACTATAAATTAGTTTTGCCTGATTTAAAACATGGTGTGATTTATAAACAGAATAAATGCTGTTTTGTGTAAGGCTTTTTTCACTCAGAAAAATGACTTTCTTCTTTTATTTTTTATGTTAGAAATTGCCATTTTTCAGTTTTTATATCTCTTGCTTTTTCAAAATCTTAGAGGGAAAACATTCAATCATATGACGTATGCTAGTAGCCATAGTTTTTGACATGCCCTTATCAGATGGAGGATATCCATCTATTTTTTTGTTTTTGAGTTTTTTTGTTATTTATTATTGATTTCTTTTTTAATTCCACCATAGTTACAGAACATAATTTATATTATTTCAATTCTATGACATTTGTTAAGGTTTATCTATTAAGGAAATCTTTCTGTTAAGGAAATCTATCTATGCCTAATTTGCTGAATTGATGTTGGATATTGTCAAATAATTTTCTGCATCAGTTGATGAGATCATATAGTTTTTCTTGTTTTGACTCATAACATGTTGGATTGCACTGAATGATTTGCAAATAACAAACCACCTTATATTTCTGATATGAACTCCACTTAGTTGTTGCATATTATTCTTTTTATATTGTTGGATTTGATTTTTAACATTTAGTTAAGGATTTAAAAATCTATGTTCAGGAGGGACATTGGTCTGCAGTTTTCTTTCTTTGTTTTTGACTGTTTTTGGAACTGGATTAATGCATGCCTAATAAAATAATTTGGGAAGTGTTCCTTTTTTTTTCTATTTTCTGCATGAGATCATATAAAACTGGTATTTCTTCCTTAAATGTTTGGTAGAATTCTCCACAAAAACCATCTGGGGCTTGAGATTTCTTATTTTAGAAGGTTTTAAGCTATGAATTTAATTTCTTCAATAGTTATTGTTCTGTTAGATTGTGTACTTTACCTTAGATGAGTTTACATGGTTTGCGGTTTGTGAGGATTTGGCTTTTAATCTAAGAGGGTTTCATAAAATTGACTTACTTTTTTTTTTTTTTAATTATCGGTGGAGTCTGTACTGAAATATCCTCTTTCACGTCTGATTGGTAATTTGTATCTTTTCTCCTTTTTCTTTTCAGTTTTGCTAGAGATTATCAATTATCTTTTCAAATAATTAGATTTTAGTTTAACTTTATTGTTTTTCTGCTCTTATCTTTCATTGATTCCTGCCTTTATCTTTAATATATCATTCTTTCTGCTTGTTTTTTCTAATTTCTGAAGGTAGAAGTTTATTTATTTGAGATCTTTAAGTATTTAGAGCTCTAAAATTCCTATAAACACTGCTTTAGTCGTATCTCACAAATTTTGCTATGTTGCATTTTCACATTCATTCAGCTCAAAATATTTTTCTTTCTTTTTTTTGAGATTGAGTCTTGCTCTTTCACCCAGGCTGGAGTACAGTGGCGCAATCTCGGCTCACTGCAATCTCTTCCTCTCTGGTTCAAGCAATTCTCCTGCCTCAGCCTCCCAAGTAGCTAGGATTACAGGTGTGTGCCACCACACCCAGCTAATTTTTGGTAAAGACGGGGTTTCACCATATTGGCCAAGCTGGTCTTGAACCCCTGACCTCAAGTGATCTGCCCGCCTCAGCCTCCCAAAGTGCTGGGATTGCAGGTGTGAGCCACTGCACCCGGCTTCAGTTCAAGATATTTTCTAATTTACTTCGTGAATCCTCCTTTGACCTATGGAATTTTTAGAGGTATGTTGTTTAATTTCCAAGTATTTGGAGGTTTCGTTGTTGTTGTTGTTGTTATTTATTATTGATTTCTTATTCAATTCCATTATGGTTAGCAAATATACTCTCTATTATTTCAATTCTATTACATTTGTTAAAGTTTATTTTATAACCCAGTTTATGGTTTATCTTGGTGAATTTTCCATGTGCTTTGTATATTTGTGCATACTTATTTAGGACTATTATGACTTTATGGTGAATTTGCCTTTTTGTAATTACACAACATCTATATTTATCTCTGCTAATTTTTTACTCTAAGGTCCACTTTGTTTGATATTAATACAGTCACTTTGGCTTTCTTTGGTTTAATGTTTCTTAGTATGTATTTTACCAACCTTTACTTTTAACCTATCCATATCATGTTTAAAGTGAGTTTCTTGCCAGGGGTGGTGGCTCACACCTGTAATCCCAGCACTTTGGGAGGCTGAGGTGGGAGGATCACTTGAGCTCAGGAGTTCGAGACCAGCCTGGCTAATATGGTGAAACCTCATCTCTACTAAAAATACCAAAATTAGCCAGGCATGACGGAGTGCGCCTGTAATCCCAGCTACTCAGGAGGCTGAAGCAGGAGAATCCCTTGAACTTGAGAGGTGGAGGTTGCAGTGAGCTGCAATTGTGCCACTGCACTCCAGCCTGGGTGACAGGAGCGAAACTCCATCTCAAAAAAAAAAAAAATAAATAAATAAATAAATAAAATAAAATGAGTTTCTTGTGGAGAATACACAGCTGGATCATATTTATCCATTCTGACAATCTCTTTGTTTTATTTGGTAAATTTATCCCACTTGTATCCAATGTACCTATTAATATGTTTGATTTTAAGTCTATCTTTAACATTTTTTTTATTCATTCTCTTGTTGCTCTTCTATTTTTTTCTTTTCTGCTTTAACATTTTGGGATATTCCATATTTGATTTACTTATTGTGTCTTTGAATATTCATTGAGTTTTTAATTTTAGTTTTTATATTTTTCAGTTCTCAAAATTCCATTTGGTTCTTCTTTATGTCTTCTTTTTTTTACTGAGATGCTCTACTTTTTCCATTTGTTTCAAGGGCATTTAGTGTAGCATTTTTATAAAAAGCTGTTTCAAAGTCTGTCAGATAATTCCAACATATAAGTCATCACAGCTTTGGCATTTGTTGATTGTCTTTTCCCAGGCAATTTGAGATTTTCCTGGTTCTTTCTATGCCAAATAAGTTTGAATTGTATCCTGGAGATTCTGAATAATAATATGCCATAAAACTTCTGGATCTTAGTTAAATCTTATGCAGAATGTTTATGTTTTTGTTTTTATAGGTAATAGACCCGGTTAGGTTCAGGCCTCGATTTCTAACCCACAGCGATTCCAGTGCCTGTTCAACTGAATGCCTTTGCAATGCTATTTGAATCTTAGATCTGTACTACCAGGGACCAGTCAGAACATGGATGAATTATGTCTATTCAACTCTCAAAAGTCTTTGGCATGCCAATTAGGATCAGATCCACGCATGCACAACTATATGGTAAGCCCAGGGGTTCAGAAATTTATGATGTCATTTTTCTAGGCCCCTTCTTCATTATGGTCTCCTAGAAATTTTTCAGGTCCCTGGAGCTTTATTTTTGGTTGTCCAACCAGAAAGCTTGAGCTTCAGTTACCCCCACTTCTGCATACATTTGCAATTGTACCTATGTCTGGGCTTAGTGGCAGGAGGACCACAGAAAAAAGAAAATTAAAAACTTAACGCTATTTCAGTGGTACTTTGAATTGTCATCTTCTTCACCAATCTGCCTGCGTTAATTACTTTCTAGAGTCTTCAAACAATTCCATGCATCCTACCTAGGTAAACCTATATTCAGGGGATAAAATGTGCTTTTACTATGTTACCTAGAACCAGATATCCCATCATATATAAACTTTAACTAACAAATACCTTAGTAATATTGTTCTATTCACTAAATATTTACTTAGAATGATCAGTTTCTTCATTCTCCATTTTTTTCTTATAACTCAAACCTTTCACCTGAGATTTGCTATCAAATTCATTCTTTCTAATTTCTAAATTTATTCAGAATCTCCTAAATAATTTGCTCATAGTGACCTCTCTGTTTTTGTTTTCCTAAATATATCTTATAGCTCACCTCCATTTTTCAATAATATTGTTTCAAGGTATAGAATTCTAGTTCAGAAGTTTTATTTTCTTTCAATTTATTGAAGATATAATTTTATTGTCTTCTGGATTCCCTTGTTGCAGCTGTGAAGACAGCTGGCAGTCTAATTGTCATTATTCTGAAGGTAAACTTTTAAAACTTTTCTGTGGCTATTTTATATATTTTCTCTGCTTTTCTATAGTTTCAGTATGGTGTGTCTTAGTATGGATTTCTTTTAATTATCCTGCCTAGTATTTGTTTAATGTCTTGATCTGTAAATTGGTGAGTTTCAACAATCTGGAAAAGTCTGTCTTTTCTTTCTTTTTCTTTTTTTTTGAGACAGAGTCTCACTCTGTAACCCAGGCTGGAGTGCAGTGGCACAATCTCGGCTCACTGCAACCTCCGCCTCCTGAGTTCAAGTGATTCTCCTGCCTCAGCCTCCCAAGTAGCTGGCATTACAGGTGTGGGCCACCACGCCTGGCTATTGTGTATTTTTAGTAGAGACAGGGTTTCAACATGTTGGCCAGGCTGGTCTTGAACCCCTGACCTCAAAAGAACCACCCGCCTCGGCCTCCCAAAGTGCTGGGAATACAGACGTGAACCACCACACCCGGCCAGCCTTTTCTTTTCAAATATATCCTCCTCCTCTTTCTTTTTTTCTTCTCTTCTTATTATTAGTTATATGTTAGACATTTAAATCTATTATTTATGTTTTTATAATAATCTCTTTTGTAACTTCCCTTTTTTGGGTGGCAGTCTCTCTGTGATGTACTCTGGATAATTTCTTCTGACTTATCTTCCAGTTCACTAATTTTCTTTTAAACCCTGTCTACTCTATTAAAGCTGTCTTATTACTCAAAGTCTAATTGGATAATCAGAATCACTAGAAGATAAATAAATAGATAGATGAAAGATGATAGCTAGCTAGATTTACAGGGATTTGACCTTATGCAATTGTGGGAACTGTTTAAAACAGTCTGTAAAGCTCTTGTCTGATATTGGAACTTCAGAGCTGCAAGGTGGAGCCAGGCACAGTGGCTTATGCCTATAATCCCAGTACTTTGGGAGGGTGAAGTAGGAGGATTGCTGAAGCCAGGAATTTGAAACCAGTCTGGGCAACACAGTGAGACCCCATGGGAGTGCAGTGAGCTATAATTGTGCCACTGATGGAGCAAGACCTTGTCTAAAAAACTTTTAAGACCTGCAAGGCACATATTCAGGAAGAGAAGTTGGATGTAAAGTGGGGGAGAATGAGGACAATCTAGAATCCCTGAGCATAAACCCAGAACCTGTATTAGTCTCTTAGTCTGCTCTACTTTAATGATGTAGGTGTTGTGCAGGAGACTCTTGAGCCCTTTATCATGGAACTAAAGACATGCTTGGCCCAGAATTTAGAAAATCTGAAGGAGGATCTGGGGTGAGTTATATCAGGTCTTGTTGTTGTCCAATATCAACAAGGTAAACCAGTAAACAACAATGTGCATGAGTTGCAATAGCATCTTCTGCTCCTTCACTGACCTCCTGAATGTAAAAAGCAATATGGCTGCTGTTTTACTTCCACCTCCCAAATTTTATGCAAAATCTATCTTGTGGTCCACTCTAACTAGAAATATGCAGGATAAGAATCCTGGAAAACATGGGTTAGCCTACCTAAGATGACATGTTACAAAATCACCAAGTATACACTAAGATGACATATTACAAAATCATCAAGTATACACTTATTTTTTTTTTGAGACAGAGTCTTGCTCTGTCACCAGGCTGGAGTACAGTAGCGTGATCTCAGCTCACTGCAACCTCTGCCTCCCGGGTTCAAGCGATTCCCCTGCCTCAGCTTCTTGAGTAGCTGGGAGTACAGGAGCCTGCCACCACGCCTGGCTAATTTTTTGTATTTCAGCAGAGACAGGGTTTCACCATGTTGGCCAGGATAGTCTCCATCTCCTGACCTCGTGATCCGCCCACCTCGGCCTCCCAAAGTGCTGGGATTACAGGCACGAGCCACTGCGCCTGGCCCAAGTGTACACTTTTTAACTAGGTACCTATAAATATCTCTTTAACCCATATTTAGTTTTCAGATAAAAGCAATAGCAAAGTCATGCCTCTACCTAACATGATGCAACAATCCCCCATTCAACCAAAAACCTGCTACCCATTTTTCCAAGAAAGGATAAAAAGTCCCTTTTTCACTTTTGGGTGATGTTCATTCTTCTTTGAATTCTTCTTTTAGCTCAGTCACATGCCTCCTTTTATATCCTATAACTTAAATAGAGATATAAAGTTAACTACTATTAACATATTTTGTGTTAGATGGTAGGGGAATAGTAGAAGGGAAAATTTTAAATATATATGTGTGTGTGTGTGTCTATGTGTGTGTAATTCCACACACATATTTCCACAAATTTATATCAAATTAAGAATGATATATTCATAAATATTGCAATCATTTTTGCTACTGGTCATGTAGTTGGGAAGCAGCATCATTCGTCCGGGGTAATTCCTTAGGTTCATTGTCTCACGCCAAGGAAATCGAGGATGCAGACACACAAGGACTGAGTTTAAGAGCAGAAGTTTAATAGGTGAAAGAAAGAGAAAAGCTGCCTCGTGCAGAGGAAGGGGTCCCCAACATTTCCAGGTTCAGGGAGAGATGTGGGTGGTTTTATAGATGAGCTTGAGGGGCTGGTATCTGATTTACATAGGGTGCAAAGGATTGGTCAGACCAGGTGCGCCATTTACATGGTGCTTGAAGAAGCTAGCAACCCCACCCTAATATTTTATTATGCAGATAGGTTTGCTACCTGGCTGGTGCCATGTTGCCTGTTCCCTGGCTGTACATGTGGTGACAAAGAAAAGGGAAGGAGCCTCCACGTTGGATATGCCTGGCTCCTAGGTAGCCCTTTTCTATTGGCACAGCTGCCAGCATTTACCTCTGCAAGGTTCTAGCTTGCTTTTCTATGTCTGCTGCTTGATTTTTCAGGCTGCTCTTTGTTAGAAATGATTTTGGAGCTACTTTTTTATTAAAAGGGAAACCTTACTGAGGACTCTCCCACCCTCACTAACAGCCTAAACAATTTCTTTTAAGCTCCTGTATCAGTTGCAGCTGATATTTGTACAACTACCTTCTGCTCCTACCCTTTGCCATGTTCTCTTTGCTCTCCCAAGCTGGTCTTGACTCCTTGCTGGGTGTGAGGCAGAATAGGGTCTGGAGGCAGGGAACTTAAGGCCAATTTGTGCTGAATCAAGGAAAAACACCAAGATCTGGGGGCAGGGAATCTGAGGCCAATTCACACTGACTTCCCAAAGCTGGATCAAAAGGAAAACACCTGGGTCTGGGGGAAGGGATCCTAAGGCCAATTACTGTAAATATCCTAAAGCTGAACCAAAAGGAACCCCTCCTTCCCATCTCCTCACACCAGAGTAGCAAAGCATCAAAGGCTACTCCCCCTACAACTCTCCCCCATCTACCACATCTCAGATGGAAAAGGAAAGTGCCCTGGATTGGCCAAGGGCCTGGCAGGGACCATCGCTTCATCTACATAGGGCGCCGATTCACCTCAGCCTTTAATTAGCCAGAGACCAAATCCTTCATCTATAGGCACCTCAAAAGGAGTACTTAAAACCCAGAAAACTTTGCAACTGGGCCCTTGAGCTGCTTGTTCCGGCCCATTCCTACCCTGTGGAGTGCTTTCTCGCTTTAATACATTCCTGCTTTTGCTGCTTCGTCTCTGTGTTTCATACCTTTGTTACTTTGTTTGTGCATTTTGTCTAATTCTTTGCTGAAAATACCAAGGACCACCACAACTTACACTCAAGTGCCCTCCTTCTGATAACAGGTGGGTAATCCAAACCTTCATGCCTGAAGGGTTTGGGGCACTTTCAGTGCTGCCTGTGGTGGTGGTGTTTTCTATTAGCTTTAATCATAGAGCATAGGATTACTTAGTCTCCCGCCCAGGAAATCAGCTGCATCCTAGACATACTCTTCCTTAACTGTATTCTGTAGTCAGGATAACTTGATAGTTAGGATTAATCACCCCTGCCAATACAGTAAGCCCCTTCTTTACCTGTTAATTCACTGGCATGAGGAGCCTAAGGTGGCCAAACTGCAGTCTCAACCTCAAGTTTAATGGACTCATTGTCATGCCCCTTGATGCAAACATTCCTACTTTTGGGATTAACTCTACACCAGTGGTTCTCAAGTGAGGACGATTTTGCTCCCCATACAGGACATTTGGCAATGTCTGGAGACATTTTGGGTTGCCACAACTGGGGAACAGCCGCTACTGACATCTAGCGGCAGAGGCCAGGGATGCTGCCAAGCTTCCTACAATGCGCGACTCCCCAATTATCCAGGCCGAAATGACAATAATGTTGAGGTTGAAAAAGCCTGCTCTAAACCAGCAGAGCCCAAAGTTGTGGAGATAAGAAGCAAACATTGTTCTAGGGCATCACTAGGAATAATACAGAGAGGATCTACTCCCACTTGCAAGCCTTGATTCCCAGACCCCGTGTATACTGGCTATGGGAGAAACAGCACCACGTATTGGTGATTGCTGATTTATAGCACATACTCATAAGGCATTATATCTAGCTCATACTGGAACTGAGTTATCACAGGCCACTTCACCATTTTAACATGCCAGCTGCTTTATTTTATTTTGGTAAAAGAAATATAAAATTTGCCATTTCAACTTTTTTTTTTTTTTTTTTGAGACGGAGTCTCACTCTGTTGCCCAGGCTGGAGTGCAATGGTGCCATCTCGGCTCACTACAACCTCTGCCTCTCGGGTTTAAGCGATTCTCCTGCCTCAGCCTCCCGAGTAGCTGGGATTACCTGCCACCACGCCTGGCTAATTTTTGGATTGTTAGTAGAGACGGGGTTTCACCATGTTAGTCAGGCTGGTCTCGAACTCCTGACCTCAGATGAGCCACCTACCTTGGCCTCCCAAAGTGCTGGGATTACAGGAGTGAGCAACTGTGTCTGACCAGCCATTTTTAAGTGTATAATTCATTGGCATTAGTTACATTCACATTGTTGTGCAACCATCACCATTATGTATTTCCAAACTTTCCCATCACTCAAACAGAAATTCTGTCACTTTTAAGCAACAATTCCCTGTTTCACCCTCTCTCAGTCCTTGGTAACCTCTAATCTACTGTCTGTCTCTATACAATTCCCTATTCTAGATATTTTGTATAAGTGGAATCATACAATATTTGTCCTTTTGTGCCTGGCTTATTTAACGGAGCATACCGTTTTCAAAGTTCAGCTAGGATACAAAATTCAGTTCTGACAGCATGTATCAGAGCATCATTCCTTTTTATGGATAAATAATATCCTATGTGTATATCACATTTTATTTATCCATTAATCAGTGGATGTACACTTGGTTTGTTTCTACCTTTTGGCTGTTGTGAATAATGCTGCAATTAACATGAATGTACAAATATATGTTTCAGTCCCTGTTTTCAATTCTTTTGGGTATATACCTAGGAGTGGAATTGCTGGGTCATATGATAATTTTATGTTTAGGCCATCTGCTTTATCATAATACGGAATTTCACTTATCTATTGCTATACAGGATAGCAAATTAGCCTAAAACTTTGTGGTTAAAAAAATAAACATTGATCTTCTCTATTATTATGTTTTGAGACGGAGTTTCACTCTTGTTGCCCAGGCTGGAGTGCAATGGCGCAATCTCGGCTCACTGCAAACTCCGCCTCCTGGGTTCAAGTGATTCTCGTGCCTCAGCCTCCCAGGTAACTGGGACTACAGGCATGCGCCACCACGCCCAGCTAATTTTGTATTTTTATTAGAGACGGGGTTTCACCATGTTGGCCAGGCTGGTCTCAAACTCCTGACTTCAGGTGATCCACCTGCCTTAGCCTCCCAAAGTGCTGGGATTACAAGCGTAAGCCACCACACCAGGCCCAACATTAATCCTCTTACATCCTCTGTGGGTCATGAATCTGCAAGCTGCTTAGTTGGGTGGTTCTGTCCCACAGTTTCTCATGGGATTGCTGTCAAGATGTCTTCTGGCTTGCTTAGTGCTGGGAGATCTGTTTCCAAGGTACCTCACCCACATGGCTGGCTCTCCACAGGCTGCCTGAGTGATTCACAACATGGTGACTGACTTCCCTTCATGCAGATGATTCAAGAGAATAAGGCAGAAACTACAATGTCTTCTTAAGACCTCAGAAATCATGCATCATCACTTTTGCCACATTGTATTTGTTAGAAATAAATCAGTAAAGCCTATCCACATTAAAGAAGAGGGGACTAAATCTCCAACTTTTGCAGGGAGAAGTGTTAAGGAATTTTTGAACACATTTTAATATGACCACACCATCCACTGATTTTTTTTTTTTTTTTTTTTTTTTTTTGAGATGTAGTCTCGCTCTGTCTCCCAGGCTGGAGTGCAGTGGTGCGATTTCGGCTAACTGCAACCTCCGCCTCCCGGGTTCAAGCGATTCTCCTGCCTCAGACTCCCGAGTAGCTGAGACTACAGGCGCGCACCACACCGCCCAGCTAATTTTTGTATTTTTATTAGAGAAAGGGTTTCAGCATGTTGGCAGGATGGTCTCTATCTCTTGACCTCCTGATCCACCGACCTTGGCCTCCCAAAGTGCTGGGATTACAGGCGTGAGCCACCACGCCCAGCCCCATCCACTGATTTTTAAAAATTTCAGTATTATATTTTTTATTTCTAGAAGTTCTACTTGGTTACTTCTCCCCAATTTCTCTATGACACTTTTTATAGTTTCTTTTTTATTAGTTAGATATTACTATATAGTGAACTACTTAAAAACTTAGTGGCTTAAAACAAGAACCATTTATTTAGCTCACAATTATGTGGGTTAGTAATTTGGACTGGGATCATCTGAGAGTCTTTGGTTCTCTGCAGGACTCCATCATGTGTGTGTTCAGCTGTATGTTGCCTAGGAGGCTTTGCTTTTAGGGTTTTGCTAGCTGTTGACTGGGTGTTTTCGCTGTCCTCCATTAGCCTTATCTTCCACATGCCTCTCACTTATCGTCAGCAGGGTAGCCTGAGCTTATTGCCCTAAAGAAGGCAGGCATATAAGAGACAGCAGACACATACAAAGCCTCTTGGGGCCTTGGCTTGGTATTGGCAGGCCACTTCTGCATTCTACTAGCCAAGACAAGCCATTCTATCAGGCAAAGTCAACTCAGATTAAAGAGGAGGTGAAATAGATCCTACCTCTTTGTGGGAGGAGCTGCAAAGTCACACTGCAAAGGACATGGATACAGGGAAGGTTGGAGAATTTGGGGCCACTTTTGGCATCAATGTAACACAAACATAGGTAGCCTTTTATATAGTCTTTGTCTGAAAATGCTAGTGTCTGATGCCTTTGCAGGTCAGATGTTTTAGCTGCTTTTTACCTACCAATCTAATTTTCATTTGTGTCTGGTTATCTTTTGCTGTATGCTGGACGTTTTATATAAAAAAGTGTGTATGGTAACAATTTAGTTCTATAATAATGCTTCCTGCTAAAGAGGGGGTAGTTCTAGTTTTTATCTCCTTAATTCTATTTTTCCTCTCAATTTTTAGTAATGATTCATGTTCCATAGGTGATGGCCTATAATATAAACAACATGGGAAAGTAGAATTTCCCTGGGGAAGATGTCTGGCTTCAAATAGTTCGTTTCACTAATCGGTAAAGGGATCCTGATTCATGCCAAGAATCAAACACTCCCTTCACTTACAGAAGCAAGTCAGGTTCTCTATCACTGGCCCAACTTAGGGTTTGAGCCTTCCTTTCTACTAGTCCCTTAAATGGCATTACATTGAGCAAAACTGAGCAATTCCCTGTTCTGCAACAGCATGCTCTATTTTCCTGCCTTCATACAATTCTCTCTACTTGGAATGCCCACTTCGTCTTTTCCTATGGAAATATCTCAAGACCCAGCTCAAATACTCCCTTTTCAAGAAGCCTTCCCAACTGGATGCAATTTTTTCCCTCTTCTGAATCCTCTTAGTATTTGGCACTTTTTAATGGACTTTACTGTCTTGAGGTTACTTGTGTATTCATTTTAATTCCCATTCAATTGTAGAGACCCTACAAGTTACATTACCTAACTACACATCTGTTTATTCATTTCAAAAATGTGAATGGTAATAGAATATCTTTTACAGGGCTGTTGTGAGGATTAAGTTAGCTAACATATGAAACGCTATTTCTAAGGAATAGTAGTGGAGTGCTCAGATAAATGTTAGCTGTTACTACCATCCCTTAGAAATACTGAGATTTTGATGGAAGAGTTTTCACCAAGGTGAAAGCAGAATCCTAACAACTCATTTTAAAAATTCTGGGCTGGGGCCGGGCGCGGTGGCTCACGCCTGTAATCCCAGCACTTTGGAAGGCTGGGGCGGGCGGATCACGAGGTCAAGAGATCGAGACCATCCTGGCCAACATGGTGAAATCCCGTCTCTACTAAAAGTACAAAAATTAGCTGGGCGTGGTGGCGGGTACCTGTAATCCCAGCTACTCAGGAGGCTGAAGCAGGAGACTTGCTTGAACCCGGGAGGCGGAGGTTGCAGTGAACCAAGAGCACGCCACTGCACTCCAGCCTGGAGGACAGAGCTAGACTCTGTCTTTAAATAAATTAATTAATTAAATAAATTAAATAAATAAATAAACAAAATTCTACTATCTGAGGTAATGGACGAAAAAGCTTACGGAAGGGCAACCACGGCGGCGCCTGCGCAGAGCCGAGGCGCAAGAGGCAAGGGAGAGAGCTGGCTTGCCCAGAGTCGCGGAGGGCGGCGCAGCGCATGTGCGGGGCGGGTGAGGCTGCGCGGGGCGGGTGAGGCTGCGCGGGGCGGAGCCTGTGGGCCTGGCGCGGCTCTGGGTCCGTCTCGTCGCGTCCGGGTTGTCACTCGCTCGGGTTGTTATTCTGTAGCTTCCCGGCTCGCGAAAGGGAGGACCTGTCTAGGTCATGGATTTTGAGAATCTTTTCTCAAAACCCCCCAACCCGGCCCTCGGCAAAACGGCCACGGACTCTGACGAAAGGTGATCCCACATCTTTTCATCTTTTGAATGCAGGGGCTCAGCGGGACTCCGCCTCTTAGTTTCCTCTGGATTGGAGGCAGTCCGGGGCCACGTTCGGGCCGCGTCGCGAGGGCCCGTGGGGAGCACGTGGGCCGGCCGGGCGCCACCGTCTGACCTGTAGAGGTCGTGCGGGGTCCGGGTGGGAGCAGAAGCTGAACACGGGGCTCAGGCGTAGGCCGCCAAGGCCGGGGCTGTGGAGAGCCTGGGAGGGGGAGCGGGGTGGAGGCGAGAAGGCTCCGGGATGTACCCCTTTTTCTGCACAGCAGCGGGTTAGGAGCCCTGCTCTGTGGTCCCGTAGTGTCTGTACCATTGTTGCCTGTTTCCACGAGACCGTAAACTCTCAAAGAACACTGATTTGACCTTTTTCACTGACACATGCTAGGCTCTTTTCTGTAGAAAGGATGAAACCACAAGTTTATTAAAAGGTAAAGAATAGGGAATACTCTGCCATTCATTAGTCCACTGATTTGCATGGGAAGACCCTAAAGACCACAATAAAGCAACAGACACCATTTGGACTTAATATTTCCATTAGGTTGGAAAAGCAAGTGAGACTCGGTCAAATGGCCCTAATTTAGATTATATTTTTGGAGCAGTGTATAGTGATTTGAAATGCTAAAAACCACCATCTTTGTTCTTAAACCTACGTCTTTTATTTCCCTCAACTGAGATATATTTCCAGTTGTGATTGATTTTACCATTCGATATTGCTCAGCTGTTCACTCTATCTCAAATTTTACCTTAACTGATCATCCAGAGCTTTACCTTTTGCTTTACATGAAATAAATCATTTAATCCTCAAAACAAACTTAAAGAGAAGATGATGCTCTCCTCGTTTTACAGTTGGGAAAACTGAGGCACGGAGAGGCTAAATAACCTGCCGAGATTGCACAGTGTAAGTGGAAGAGCTATGTCCAGGATCCATCATTTTATCACCAAGCTTCTCATGCAAAATGACTAAAATTTTAAAATAAGGCCTATAAATATTGGAAAGAGACAAAGACACTAATTACTTGCAGATGATATAATTTACTAAGAAAAATAACTGGTACTAATTGATACGTTATAAAATACATAAGAATTCATCACAAAAAAAAGATAATAGCAACATGTAAAAATCTCAACCACAGCTATCAAAGTGTGTTAGACACAAGCTCCATTCCCAAAAACTTGACTGCAATATATAAAAGACACTTGGAATTTTGCCAAAATGATGGGTGAAGAATGGTATGGAAGTATGGTGAGCTGTCCATATTATTTGCCCATTTTTCTCCTTTTTGGTCTTTTTCAAATTCTAGGATCTCTTATCTGCGAATACTTTACTCCTAATTGCCATTTGTCTTTGCCTATGGCATTATTTTTCAATGTAAAAAGGAATGGGGATGTTGTGGGGTTTTTTTATGCAGTCAAATGAATCAGTCTTTTCTCATATGGTTTCTGTTTTTTTTTCCGAGTAATTTGTGATGGGAATACTTCTCATTCATTCAAAAAGTCGTATTGAGCACCTGCTACGGCCTTGGGGATATAGTAGTAAATGAAGAAGAGATGAAAATTTCTGTACTAATGAATTTACATTATTAGGGGAAGGGGGAGACATACATAAATATATCATATTTTAGGTGGTACTAAATGCCCTAAGAAAATGAATGAAGGGTAAGGGGAAAATAAGTACTGGTGGGATGGTAGGGAGGGGGTAGTTTTGTTTTGTTTTGTTTTGTTTTGTTTTTGAGCAGAGTCTGGCTCTGTCCCCCAGGCGGCTCACTGCAAGCTCCGCCTCCCAGGTTCATGCCATTCTCCTGCCTCAGCCTCTCGAGTAGCTGGGACTACAGGCGCCCGCCACGACGCCCGACTAATTTTTTTGTATTTTTAGTAGAGACGGGGTTTCACCGTGTTAGCCAGGATGGTCTCTATCTCCTGACCTTGTGATCTGCCCACCTCGGCCTCCCAAAGTCCTGGGATTACAGGCGTGAGCCACCGCGCCCGGCTGGGAGGGTGTAGATATTTTAAGAAGGTAGATAAAGAAAGCCTCACTGATAACATTGGTAAATTTTAAAAATCTGTGTAGGGACCTGAAGGAGGTGAGGGGGTTTCATAGTCTAGAGGGGTGGAGAGGAGTCTGTGTAAAGGTCCTCAGGGGGAGTGAGCTTGGTGTGATTGGGTTAGGGGAGCAAAGTGGCCAGAAGGACAGCTGGGGTGGAGTAAGAGGGACTTGGAAGTCTGCGAGGTTATTGGGGTAGGGTTAGGGGAGCCCAATCATGGAGGAACTGGTAGGTGCCAAAATAAGGACTTTGGCTTTTACTCTGAATGAGACAAGAGACCATTGGAGGGTTTTTCAGAAGAGTGACATTTGAAATATTTTAGCAGGGTCATTCTAGTTGTGTTGAGAGTAGAATGTAGGGGTGCCAGAGCAGCTTGGATTGTTGTATTAGTGGCAAGAAGTGGTCAAACGTGGGTATGTTGAAGACAGAATAAACTGGATTTCCTCAGAGATTGGATGGGGATGTGAGAGAGGAATCAAGATTGACTTTAAGGTTTTGGTAGGGATCTTGAGAGGGATGGTGTTGCCGTTTTAGATAGCAAGAAGGATTAGGCTTCAGAGAGAAGAGCAAGAGTTCAGTGTTGGATGTTTTAAGATTACACATGTCTAGTAGATGTTCAAGTGGTTATGTTGACTAGGAAGTTAGCTCTGTTTGGTTTTAAGAAGAGGGGTTTGGGTTGGAGACTTGGATATTGAAATCAACTACATACAGATGATATTCATAGTGATGATATAGAAAGGGATAGCCTGGAATGAGAATATAGACAAAGAAGAGAAGAGGTGAGAACTGACTTTGAAAGTTGTGAAGATGAGGAACCAACAAAAGAAGAGAAGTAGTAGCTGTGGAAAGAAGAAACTAGAAGAGCCCACTATCTCTGAAGCTAAGTAAAGAACATGTTTTACAGAGAAGAGGTGGTCAACTCTGTCCTATCCTGCTCATAGGTCTAATATGGGTGCTGAGTATTGTAGACCTTAACAGGTCTAGACATCTATTTAGAATGGGCAGTGTTGAATAACAGTGTGATTGTAGGGCACATACTTGGGAGCTTTGCCTGCCTGCTGGGGCTCAGATCTCAGCTCCACCATGTATTAGCTCTGGGACAAGTTACATATCCTTTCTGTGATTGTTTTCTCATCTGTAAAATGGGCTTTTAGTATGTATGTCATAACACTGTTGTTTGTGGTAAGTGTTACGTGTATGGAGCAGCATCTGGCACAGAGTAAGCATCATTCAAGTGTTGGCTGATGCTGTTACTGCTATTGATATCATTATTGTCATTATTCCTCTGCCTAAGGAGAGGTTGCCTCCTACTCCATGAGATGATTCATTACTGGAAACTATAGCTATAAAGGTTCACAAGTATTGGGGTTTTTGGTTCTTGTAATGGTGGCTTCTGTAGCAGGCTCACAACTTAGTACCTCATCTGATGGATGTAACTCTGGAGCTCTGAGTCAGTGTAAACTGTTGAATTGGACAAAGCTGTGAAGACTGAGCTCCTGTAACTTTGAAAGAACAGCCACAGAGCCACTATTCACATTCTCCTTGTGCTGTCAGTGCTTTCCCTTTGTAACATGTTCTCTTGAGATGGGACACATTCCCCAATTCCTTGCCTTTTTCTGGTATGTAACTCATATTTTAATTCACAGCTTTTCCCAATCTTGTGTTCAGTAGTCACCACTTACTAAGACACTATTTTCTTCAGCTCCCTATATTTCTAATATCAACCATTATTCAGATACATCTGTACATTTTATTGGCTTCTTTGTTCACCAGTTTCTTATATTTCCCATCCCTCTTGAGTTCATATTTAGTTTTGCTGGAATATCCTCAAGTAATTGTCTCAGACTATCATATATATGCATGGTCAACTTCTCAGTCCTGTAAGTCTGAAAAGTTTTTCTTTTTCATCTTTACACTTAAATGTGTTTGTCTCACTCCTAATCTCAAAAGGCACTCTGCATTCTGCCTAAAATACCCTTCTCTCTCACATTCCTCTTTCCTCTTTTTTGGCTAACTCATAAGTATCATTTAGGCTCTGAATGCCTCTGATCCCCAAGTCTGGGTTGTGTTCCCCGTATATGCCCCTATACTTACCATACCATATTGAAATAGCTTTATTTTTTTCTCCCAAGGAGATAGAAAGCTCTCAGAAGACAGTGACAGGGTCTGTATTTTTCATTGTTGTAGTCCAGGGCCTAAGGCCCGGAGCCTGGTACATGGTGGGTACTTAGTAGTTGTTGAATTAATGGAATGATGGATGAATGAATGATTTATATAGCTGCTAATATTGAACATTAAGGTTGTATAATCTAAAATTTTACAAGCTATTCATAAATATTTATTGACATTTATTGGTCATCATAATTTTGTACATTTCTGGAGTATTTGGTGTAGAATTTGAATTTGTAATTTCTTTGAGGGTAAGTTGAAGACAAGCCAAAGCAGTGAATTGTAACGCTGTGGTATGAACACTTCAGGTTGAAAAAACTCTTTTGTGTTATTTGATATTTTTGCTACAGAATTGATGATGAAATAGATACAGAAGTTGAAGAAACACAAGAAGAGAAAATTAAACTGGAGTGCGAGCAAATTCCCAAAAAAGTAAGATTAAGTTGACAACTGTTTAAGTTGAAAACACAGATTTTTTTTTTTCTCTCAGTTTCACATGGAACAACAAAAAAAGAAAAAACAGATAGAAATGGATATGAGAAATTAATGAAGGATCCTACTTGTCTCATTTTACCAGCATTTGGGACCCAGTTACTTATATCAAAGAAAACTGGTTATACTTTTTAAATAAATTATTATTTAATAACTTTATTGTCATTTAACATGACGTATTTTTAATAATTGCATTTATTTCTATTTTTGTTATTTCTGAAATGGACTGTAAACAGTTTCAAAAGCTTCTTTCAAGTTGGGTTAACATTTTTGAGGGTTATGATTTGTTAACTTAACCAACCTTAGTGATTTATAGCTTAAAGCCCATATTAGTTCATTAGGGCTGCCATAACAAAGTACCACAGACTGGGTGGCTTAAACAACAGAACTTGGCTGGGTGCAGTGGCTCATGCCTGTAGTCCCAGCACTTTGGGAGGCCGAGGTGGATGGATCACAAGGTCAGGAGTTTGAGACCAGCCTGGCCAATATGGTGAAACCCATCTCTACTAAAAATACAAAAAAATTTAGCCAGGCATGGTGGCACGCACCTGTAGTCCCAGCTACTGGGGAGGCTGAGGCAGAAGAATCACTTGAACCCAGGAGGTGGAGGTTGCAGTAAGCCAAAATCCTGCCACTGCACTCCAGCCTGGGCAACAAAGCGAGACTCTGTCTCAAAACAAAAACAAAAACAAAAAACCCAGAACTTTATTGTCTCAAGGTTCTGGAGGCTGGAGGTCTCAGCACAAGGTGTTGGCAGGGTTGGTTCCTTCTGAGGCTGTGGGGAAGAATCTATTCATTCATCTCCCCTAGCTCCTGATGGAGTGCTGGCAATCTTTGGTGATGGCTTGCAAAAGTATCATCCTGATTTCTGCCTTCATATTCACATGGTGTTCTCCCTGTATGCCTGTGTCTGAATTGTCTGAATTTCCTTTTTTTGAGACAGAGTTTTGCTCTGTCACCCAGGTTGGAGTGCAGTGGCACAATCTCTGCTCACTGCAACCTCCTTCTGGACTCAAGCAATTCTCAGTCTCCCAAGTAGCTGGGATTACAGGTGTGCACCACCACGCCCAGCTAATTTTTGTGTTTTTTGTAGAGACAAAACATACATGGGGTTTCGCCATGTTGCCCAGGCTGGTCTCGAACTCCTGGGGTCAAGTGATCTGACCGCCTTGGCCTCCCAAAGTGCTGGGATTACAGGCCTGAGCCACTGTGCCCAGGTGAATTTTCCTTTTTTATAAGGAAATCAGTCACTGGACTAGGGCCCACCCTAATGACCTAATCTTAATTAATTACACTTGCAATGGCCCTATTTCCAAAAAAGATCACATTCTGAGGTATTAGGGGTTAGAAGTTCATTATAAGAATTTTGGGAGGGTGCAGTTCACACCATAACAAAGGTAATGTGTATTCCTGTCTTGCCCTTCTTTTCTGTTTTTGAACATGGAGAAACCCCATCTCTACTAAAAATACAAAATTAGCCGGGCATGGTGGCAGGCACCTGTAATCCCAGCTACCCGGGGGGTGAGGCAGGAGAATCGCTTAAACCCGGGAGGCAGAGGTTGTGGTGAGCCAATATCGTGCCATTGCACTCCAGCCTGGGCAATAAGAGCAAAATTCCATCTCAAAAAAAAAAAAAAACTGAGTTTTAACACACTACAGCAGAATGGGTTAAATTGTCACTGAGACTTATAAGACAGAAATAGACTTTAATAGTGTATCTTTTCCTTAGCTTTCTTGCTTGCTTGCTTGCTTTTTCTTTTTCTTTCTTTTCTTTCTTTCTCTTTCTTCCTTTCTTTTCTTTTTCTTTCTTTTCTTTCTTTCTTTCTTTTCTTTCAGTCTCCGTCGCCCAGGCTGGAGTGTGGTAGCATGATCTTGGCTCACTGCAACCTCCTTCTCCCGGGTTCGAGCAATTTTCCCACCTCAGCCTCCCGAGTAGCTGGGACTACAGGCACACGCCACCACACCTGGCTAATTGTTGTATTTTTAGCAGAGACAGGGTTTCACCATGTTGCCCAGGCTGGTCTCAAACTCCAGAGCTCAAGTGATCTGCCAGCCTCGGCCTCCCGAAGTGCTGGGATTATAGGTGTGAGCCACCATGCCCAGCCTCCTTAGCTTTATAAAAGAATACAGGACAGATGATAAAGCAAGTACAGTATCTTCATCTTCTTGGAAGCCTCTCAGCTACCCAAGTAAGCAACTTCTTTTCCCCTTTGGGGCCTATGTGGCTTCCAAAGATGAGAGCCAAAGTTGACGACAAGAAATTGCAACTTCAACTTCCCACAAGTTTTTTATACTGCTTGAGTCACATAGGCCTCAGTCTTTTATGCCCACTTTTAGCTCCTCCAGACTTTGTATTATATATTATAACCTTCCAGAGCAGACAGGCAGAAACATTCTACAATTGTCTTATGTAGTTTCCGCAAAACAGTACTGTGAGAAGATGGACTCCTAGGTTATTCTCAACCAGGCTTGCTTCAGTGCAGGCTCTTCACTCACAAGTATGTAAAAGGTGAATACATTATCAAATAAATATCACAGCTAATTAATTAATTAGCTTATTTATTTTTGAGACAGAGTCTCACTCTGTTGCACAGGCTGCAGTAAAGTGGCAAAATCTTGGCTCACTGCAACCTCCACCTCCCAGGTTCAAGCAATTCTCCTGCCTCAGCCTCCCGAGTAGCTGGGATTACAGGTGCCTGCCACCCACCTTGCCTGGCTAATTTTTATATTTTTAGTAGAGATGGGTTTTTGCCGTGTTGGCCAGGCTGGTCTCGAACTCCTGAGCTCAAGTGATTGGCCCGCCTCGGCCTCCCAAAGTGCTGGGATTACAGGTGTGAGCCACCATGCCTGGCTATAGCTTATTTAAAAGAGAATACCCAGGTAAACACTTTGCAAGTTAAGAAAGAGCATTACCTCAGATTTTGAGGGTTTGATTTCATACCACCACAATAAAACAAATATTGCAGTAAAGCTAGGCACAGGAATGTTTTGGTTTCCTAGTGCATATAAAAGTTACATTTATACTATATGGTAGTCTGTTAGGTGTCCAATACCATTATATTTTAGAAAACAGTATATATCTTAATCAAAAATTCTTTGTTGCTAAAAAATGTTAACAGTCAGCAAGTCATCTTTTTGATGGCAGAGGGTCTTGCCTCAGTGTTGATAGCTGCTGAGGGTGGTGATTGCTAAACATTGAGGTGGCTCTGGAAATTTCTTAAAATAGGACAACAGTGAAGTTTGTCACTTCAATTGACTTCTCCTTTTACAAAAGATTTCTCTGTAGTATGTGATGCTGTTGATAGCATTTTACCCACAGTAAAAATTTCAAAATTAGGGTCAATCCTCTCAACCCCTGCCACTGCTTTATCAACTAGGTTTATATAATATTCTAAATCTGTTGTCATTTCAGCAACATTCATAGTATCTTCACCAGAAATAGATTGCATCTCAAAAAACCACTTTGTTCACTCGTAAGAAGCAGCTCCTCATCTGTTCAAGTTTGATCATGAAGTTGCGGCAATTCAGTCACGTCTTCATTCTCCACTTCTAATTCTAGTTCTCTTGCTTTTCCACCACACCTGCAATTACTTCCTCTACTGAAGTCTTGAACTCCTCAAAGTCATCCCTGAGGGTTGCAATCACCTTCTTTCAAACTCCTGTTAATGTTGATATTTGACCTTCTGCCATGAATCACGAATGTTCTTAATGGCAGCTAAAATGGTGAATCCTTTCTAGGTTTTCAATTTACTCTGCCCAGATCCATCAGATAAATCACTTTCTATGCCAATTATAACCTTAAAAAGTGTATTTATTTCTTAAATAAGACTTGAAAGTCAATTATTCCTTGATCCATAAGCTGCAGAATGGTTGTTGTGTTTGTGGACATGAAAACATTCATCTCCATCAGAGCTCTTGGGTGACTGGGTGCATTGTCAATGAGCAGTAGTATTTTGAAAAGGATATTTTTTCTGAGCAGTAGGTCTCAACAGTGGGCTTAAAATATTCAGTAAACCATGCTGTAAACAGATATACTGCCATCAAGGCTCTGTTGCTGCATATATAGAGCACAGGCAGAGTATATTTAGCATAATTCTTAAGGGCCCTAGAATTTTCAGATTGGTAAATGAGCATTGGTTTCAACTTAGTCACCAGCTGCAATAGCTCCTAACAAGAGTTAGCCTATCTTTTTGATGCCTTTTAAAGTATTTTATTTGTATAAATTTACAGGGTGCAAGTGCAATTTTGTTACATGCATAGATTGTAGTGGTGAAGTCAGGGTATTCTTTGAAGTGAGGTATTGACTTCTCTCTAGTTATGAAAGTCCTAGGTGGCATCTTCTTCCAACATAAGGCTGTTTCATTTACATTGAAAATCTGTTGTTTGGTGTGGCCACCTTCATCAATGATCTTAGCTAGATCTTCTGGATAATTTGCAGCTTTTACATCAGCACTTGTTGCTTCATCATGCACATTGCTTTTTGAGATGGAGTCTTGCTCTGTCACCCAGGCTGGAGTGCATTGGCATTACCTTGGCTCACTATATCCTCTGCCTCCTGGGTTCAAGCGATTCTCCTGCCTCAGCCTCCTGAGTGGCTGGGACTACGGGTGTGCACCATCACACCCGGCTAATTTTTGTATTTTTAGTAGAGACGGGGTTTCACCATGTTGGCTAGGCTGGTCTTGAACCCCTGGCCTCAAGTGATCTGCCCGCCTCGGCCTCCCAAAGTGCTGGGATTATAAGTGTGAGCCACTGTGCCTGGCCTGTCATGCACTTTTATGTGATGGAGACATCGTCTATCCATAAACCTCAAGAACCAACCTCTGCTAACTTCAGGCTTTTCTTCTGCAGCTTCCTCACCTTTTTGCACCTTCATAGAATTGAAGAGAGTTAGGGCCTTGCCCTGGATTAGGCTTTGGCTTAAGGGAATGTTGTGACTGGTTTGATCTTCTATCCAGACCAATACAACTTTCTCTGTATCAGCAATAAGGCTGTTTTGTGTTCATATCATCAGTGTGTTCACCGGAGTAGCACTTGTAATTTCCTTCAGGAACCTTCCCTTTGCATTCACAAGTTGGCTATTTGGCTTACGAGGCCTAGCTTTCAGCTTGTCTTGGCTTTTGACATGCCTTCCTCACTAAGCTTAATCATTTCTAGCTTTTGATTTCAAGAGACATATGGTTCTTCCTTTCCCTTGAACACTTAGAAGCCATTGTAGGGTTATTAATTAGTCTAATTTCAGTATCTTAGTGTCTCAGGGAATAGGGAAGCCTGAGGGGAGAGGGAGGGAGAGAGACAGGACAATGGCTGGTTGGTGGAGCAGTCAGAACACATGCAACATTTATCGATTAAGTTTGCCGTCTTATGTGGGCATGGTTCATGGCACCCCCTCAAAAATTACAAAAGTAACATCAAAGACCACTGATCACAGATCGCTATAACAGATATATTGCGAGAATTACCAAAATGTGACAGAGACACAGAGTGAACACATGCTTTTCAAAAAATGGTGCCAATAGACTTGTTCGATGCAGGGTTGCCACAGACCTTCAATCTGTAAAAGAAATGCATTATTTGTGACACACAGTAAAATGAAGGACATCAAATAAGGTATGCCTATAACTTTCTTTGTAGATAGCTCATATCTTATATACCTTTTGTTATATTTATTGCTAAGTGTTTAATGAAACTATTGTGAATAATATTTTTTTAAGTATCATTTTCTAGCTGTTGGTTTCTCATTGGTTGGCATACACCCATATGTAGGGATGCATGGAAGACAGATTTTTGAGTTCTTGTTAACATTTCTGGAAATATCTTGAATTTATCCTCATTGTTGATAGTTTGGCTGAAATAGAATTAAGTTTGAAGTTACTGCTCCATTGTCTTCTACTATCCAGTGTTACAAAGGTGAAATTTACCAATTTCATTCTAATATCTTTGTAAGTATCCTGTTTTCTCTGGAAGCTTTAAGGCTCTTCTCTTCATTCTTGGCATTCTTAATTCTATGAGATTGTGAATCTTTTTTCATTCATTCTGCTTAGTGCTATTGTGGTGAGATTATTTACTCATATCCTTTTATATGAGACATATCTCTTATTTTTTATCTTTTTTCTTTATATCCCAAGATATTTCCTGTTTCTATTTATCATTATTTCATAAATTACAATTTAACTAAGATCTTATTCTTGTTTTGATAGCTTTCTAACATTGTTTTTGAATATATTTTTAATATCTTTGTGTATTTTTAAATTTTCGAGTTCTTTTTCTCAAATGATAGTTGCTTCTTCTGGATCTGTTTTTCAGTTATTTTCTTGCTTTTTTGTTATGTTCTGTAGATCAGGGATCAGTAAGCATTTTCTATAAAGGACAAGACAATAAATATTTTAGGTTTTTAAGGCAAGAAGCAAAATTGAGGATGTTATGTTGGTACTTATATAATGAAGGAGTGAAAACAAGTTTCCACAACACAGCCTTTGACTGATAGACTTCAGTACATAATAATAATTGTTTTTTAATACAATTCTAATGAGAAGAATGGGATTCTTCTTTGTGAGGTAATTATTTGCTTAATTAGGGTTCAAAGTTACTGTTCCTTATCAAAATTGATTGCAAAGATTCATCTGTTAAGCTGATATATAATAAGACTTTATTTCATCTCTGAAAATGTCTTTTCACTACAGATGGATATTGCCAAATACTGATATCAGTTCACCAGAATGTGATTTTAATTGAGCATATTCATTGCCTGGAAGACATTTATGGAACTTTATTCGATCGTTCTCTTAGATTTGTCTTTTAGCATGTTACTACATTGCAGATGAATCACTGCCAATCAAAGGTTAGGCGGAAGCTCCTCAGTTGCATAGTTAAATGGATTTTGAAGCACTTACTTTAAAGTCTGAAAAAACACTTCTGGAACTGTTTGAGTGTGCAAAATATATCTGCTGCAAATTAATGTAGGTATGGAGATCTTGTTCCTATTTTAACTTTGAACAGCACAGTGATACCGAGCAGTGTCAGTAACACCTGTGAACTCATTAAAAGCCAAGGAAAACCACTGGAAAGTATTTACCTGGTTTTAAATTGTCTGATGAAGCTCCAGTTTCCTCATATCTTTGAGCAGCTGTTCTTGCCAAAAGGCCACTTGTCTTAAGAACTTTATTTTCTCTGGACAGATTTCTTTAACTGCTGTAATCAATCATGATTTAATTAACTCACTATAAGCTTTCTTTGGCTACAAATGAAATTTACTTTGATTATAGCCTTGTTTTTGTTTTATTTTTGGAAAGAAAGAAATCTGTGGATGTGATCATTTATTTTAAATTTTCTAATTTTTTTTAAAAACTTATTTTAATCAGAAGAGAGCTGGAGTAAAATTTTCTAATTTTTCTGTTACTCTCTTATGAGTTGAGAATATTGTGGAATGCTTAATACTGTAATGTCAACATACATTGTTTTCTTTTAGCACTACTGTAGTATTGTTACATAATAACCACAGTGATTTGCCGTCTGACTTGACAGTATAATAATCCACAATTCACTGTGCCTTTAAATACTTGACATTTGAAGTCTGCTTTTTGTGTTTTGATGGGGTAAGTATGCTCTGGAAATAAAAAAAAATTAAATGGCATGAGGTACTCAATGAAGCACTCAAAATGTTGTCAATTTATAACTGAGCATCTCTGCGAAGTGATGAGAATGCCATGAAGGTCTCTTGCAGCTACTCAGCTCTGCTGTTGTTGCAAAGAAGCAGGCCATATAATATATAAATGAATGAGTGTGCCTATGTTCCAATAAAATTGTATTTATGGACTCTGAAATTTGAATTTTATATAGTTTTCAAGTGTCATGAAATATTCTTTTGATTTCTTTTGTTTCAACCATGAAAAAATATGTAAAGTTCATTCTTAGCTTGTGGGTGCTTACAAACACAGGTGGCAGAGCGGATTTTGCCCTTGGGTTGTAGTTCACTGACTCTAGCTCTAGATTTTTGTCACATGCTTTTGTATTCCTTTGTTGTCCATTCATTTAAGAAAGGCCCAGAGAGTTAATAGATGTCCTCTGCTGATGTGTTGGTAAGTCTGTGTCTCTAAAGGCCTTTTCTCTAAATAGGAAGCCTGACTGGGTGGTGAGTGAGTAGGCTGTGTGGATAGGAGGTTTCCCAGCAGTGTAACAGTTCTCAGCCCACTTTGTGCCATGCACCCCCTTTAGCAGTCTGGTGAAGCCTATGGACCCCTTTTCAAGTTTTTTAAGTGTATAAAATAAAATATGTTTGATTACAAAGGAAATTGATTTGATTGAAATACAGTTTATCAAAATATTAAAAACAAATGCTATAGAGTAATATGTTCTTTATTAATACACTGAATATTAAGACCTAGCAGAGCAGTTAGTCTGATTCTAATTTTGCAGTGGTCATAAACATAAAAGATATTTTGAGATCTGCAACAACTAGAATGTGATACATGAAAATATCTGTGATTTGTATTAGTGACAGTCACAGGCACTGCTGATACTGCTATATTTTGTTTCCTATGTTCAAAACAGAATAATATATTTGAACATATTTGGAGGTTGATGAAAATAATATGTGGTTTTCTTCTCATTCAAGTTCACTGAATTTTCTGAATTCAATCCATAGGCCCTTGAGGGGGGTCTCTGGACAGCAGGGTGAGAACCGCTGCTTTATGGTGGGTAGGATGGAGTATTTTTCTAGTAGGGGTTGCTCCCAAATGCCAGCCCGTGGAAGATTTAGTACCTCCATGTGGGTAGTCGTAGTACCCACATCTTAGCTTTTACCAGACATTCTATTCCATTTCTTTGGATAACAGCCTTCTCTTTTTTTCATAGGGAAAGTACCTGGGTGACTGTGTTCTGGAGAGGGAGAGGGCAGAGAGAATTTGTTGTAACAGCTTTGTCTGTTTTATGTAGAATTTTAATTCATTCTCATTTATAGCCCCATTTCTCACACTGTACCTAAGCCCACCCTTTAGAGCATAACTTCCTTTTTGTCTATCAGAAATTTGACTCTTAATTCCTGATGAATGCACTTCATGCCTCCCATACACACACATACACACACAAAAACAACACACATACACACACACACACACACACACACACACACACACACACAGACACTGTTACCTGTACTTTAATTTTGGAGGTTTCTGGAGGCCATACTAGTTCAGTAAACCATCTTGAATAAAAAAAGTTATTTAGACTCTATTACAAAAGGAGAAAGGGGTAGTAATCATGTTCGTATACTTTTTAAATTATACAAAAAACAACAAACTGAAGCAATAAGTTTATAGCTAGCTAAGTGAAGTATCAATTATTTGTATTTTATATATTTCAATGCCCTCTGAAAAGAATCATTGGTAATATTCATCCCTACTGTATAATAAAACAGCAAAATTGATGATTGTCCTGGCTTTATTAATGTTGCCAGATTGTTTCATGTCTTCATTTAATATAAGTCCGACTTATTATTACTTGTCGTAAAAGGAATCTGCTTCAATACTGTAGGCCTATGTGTTTTGTGCAGACAGAGGGAACTTAATCACTCATTTGGATCATTTTAATATTTGATTCAGATGCACTGAAGAAAATCTCACCTCTATGTATTCGATTAAGCTAAACTTCATAAGAGCTGCTGCATACTGAATAATCTTTTTGGTTCCCCCGTGCCTACTAACTAAAATTAAAGGCCAAAACCAAGGTAAACATAATCTATCACAGGAGTCGGCCAACCTTTTCATAAAGGATCAATTAGTGAATCTTTTCACCTTTGTAGGCCATGTTGTCTCTGTCACAACTAAGACAATATGTAAATGAATGGATGTAATTGGTGTTACAGTAAAACTGTATTCACAGAAACAGGTGGTGAAGCTGAAAGTTTGCCAACCCCTGATCTATCAGTCCAGAAGTTATATTTACAAGTTTATTCTATGATGTTAGTGGGGAAGAGGCACTCTTTCTTGAAGACCTAGAAACAAGAAGCTTGGTGGCCTGAAGATAATTGGTTGGTAGTCTTGTCTGGTGTAGTGAAGATAAGGTATAATTGAGGCCATTGTCAGATCAAGAAACTTCCTCAGCTTGTTTGGATTCTTTAAGCAGGGAGCAAGTTCATTTTCTAGGCTTATAATCAGTCCTCTGGTGGAACAACTCCTAACTTTGAAGTTAACCATCAGAAGTAAACTGTTGCCAAGCATGGTGGCTCATGGCTGTAATCCCAGCACTTTGGGAGGCCGAGGCAGGCGGATCACTTGAGATCAGCAGTTCAAGACCAGCCTGGCCAATATGGTGAAACCCGGTCTCTATCAAAAATACAAAAATTAGCTGGGCATGGTGGTGCATGCCTGTAGTAGGGAATCGCTTGAGCCTGGGAGGCAGAGGTTGCAGTGAGCCAAGATCGTGCCACTACACTCCAGCCTGGGCAATAGAGTGAGAATCCATCGGAAAAAAAAAAAAAAAAGTAAACTGTAAAATTGGGCCATCTAATATATTTTATAATAGCGATTCTTCTGTTTTGTTTTTTGTTTGTTTGTTTTGAGTTTGCTTCTTAGTTATCATGTGAAAGCAAATAAGAGACCAGGCCCCAAAGTATGCTTTGAAACAAAATCATTGTCCACTGTAATGATAGGCATGCCATTTCTTCCTGACATCAGAATAGGAGCCCTTTGATACTCGGTCATTTTTTAAAAATAAACTTTCTGATTAAAATGTGTCATACATACTAATTATAATTATACAGTTTAATATACCTACGTCACCAAGTGTAGACACACATGTAACCAATACCTGAAAATTTTTATGCAGAAATTGCTTTAAGTCGTCTGTTGTGATCAGCTTGGGCTCCTCTAGGATTAGCTCCCACACCTGCGTTCTTCACCCTTGCCTTGGGCACTTGCAACAACAGAGTTAGGAAATTCTTTCTGCAAGTAAAGTTAACTCGATTACAGAGAATAGGGTAGTTCTTTATTCCTTGTCATCATTGCTGCTACCACTCCTGTGAGTTATAGGAGAAAGACTAGACTTTGGTAGCTTAGATTTATCTTAAGTGTAAGTGGGTTTTCATATGGACCATTACAGTTTACTTGGGGTGTTTTACAAAATGATAAATTATTGAAGACATTTAAAAGTACTGTCAATGCAAAGGCAGAAATGTAATGTGTGAACTGTGATACTGTAATCCTCTCATATCAAATAATTAAGATTTAGGGGTTTAGACTTTTAATTCAGTCAAAGGCATACAATGTACAAATTTAGAATTTTTCCTCAAATCATCTTTAAGGATAGATATGTCATAGTGGTTTGTTAGTTTGTTTTTAATTCTGGAAATTTTCAAATATATGAGTGGAGAGAATAGTATATGAACCCCATGTACCTGTTACCCAACTTCAACAATGACCAGTTTATAGCCAATCTTGTTTCTTCTGTACAGCCAGATTGTTTTGAATCATGCTAGGTTTTTAAAATTGAAGTTTTAATTTTTACTTAGTTTAGACACTCTGCAATATCACCAAAAAGTTCGCTGCATAGAAAATCAAGAAGTAAGGACTATGATGTATATAGTGATAATGATATCTGCAGTCAGGAATCAGAAGATAATTTTGCCAAAGAGCTTCAACAGTACATACAAGCCAGAGAAATGGCAAATGCTGCTCAACCTGAAGAATCTACAAAGAAAGAAGGAGTAAAAGATACCCCACAGGGTAAGAGTCAAACTATTTTATCATTTAAAGTTTATCTAGAGAAGCAGTCACAGTTGTCCATATATGGACAGAGGATTTTTCCTTGCACTTTATCTCATGATAAGACTATGGTTTTCATGGATATTTATACCAGACATGAGCTTGCATGGCCAGAGACCCCATCTGAGACCTGGCCATTTGGTGCATCAAATGCTTAGTTTGTAGAGGGAGCTGGAGGATGGAGGTGGGTTATCAAAGGCCATGACTATTTCTAAAGGGAGAATGCTAAAGCCCTGGCCTCTGCATGTATGAAGTGTAGGATATGGCTGCTTGTATTGCTGTCATTTAAAGAGGAATTGACTGGAGTGGTTGTATGTCAGACTGTAACTCAGAAATATATTCTTCTAGATTACTAAAATAAGATTTAGCCATAAATAAGAGGGCAAATGGCAATTATAAATGAAATTTTTGGCCAGGCACGGTGGCTCACGCCTGTAATCCCAGCACTTTGGAAGGCCAAGGCTGGTGGATCACTTGAGGTCAGGAGTTCGAGACCAGCCTGGCCAACATGGTGAAACCTAAAAATAAAAAAAGTATCAGGGTATGGTGGCACACACCTGTAATCCCAGCTACCCTGGAGGCTGAGGCACGAGAATCACTTGAGTCTAGGAGGCAGAGGTTGCAGTGAGCCGAGATCGCACAGTGCACTCTAACCTGGACAACAGAGCGAGACTCTGTCTCAAAAAAAAAAAAAAATTAAAATGTTAATGCTGTCATTTTTTTGTTGTTTTCTTTACTTAAAATGGATCTGTATGGCTTGAGCCCAGGAGTTCGAGGCTCCAGTAAACTATGATTATGCCATTGCAGGATGGATGGATAAATGCATGGACGGATAGATAAATAAATAAAAACTTAATCTATTTAAAATGTTTTCAGTGAAAAATCTGACAGTAATATATGAGGTCATTTTAAACACTTAAAGCTTTTACTGTTACAGTTCCTAATTAGATCCATCATACTCTGAACACTTCAAAAGGATCTGCGTTAGAGCTTGTAAGACTGATTTTATTGTCTTGCTTTTTTCTTGACAATACCTTATATATTTTTAAAAACAATGAATGGAGAATCCAGGATGTATTATCATAATTCTCTTTTTGGTCCCTTAGTCTCAGAGCTTCTAGAAAAACTGATCAGTATCATACCAGTTTTCACTTATTGAGCCTTAGAGAACTTTCCTCAATTATTGTAAATCATACTTCTTTTTTCCGTTTGTTTTGAGACAGGTTCTCACTCTGTTGCCCAGGCTGGAGTGCACCTTGGCTCAAGCGATCCTGCTACCTTAGCCTATAGTCCCAGAGTAGCTGGACTACAGGCGTGCACCACCACACCCAGCTCGTTTTTGTAGAGACAAGATCTCTAGGCTGCCTAGGCTGGCCTTGAACACTTAGGCTGGCCTTGAACTCCTAGCCTTGAGCAGTCCTCCTGCCTCAGCCTCCCAAAGAGCTGGGATTACAGACATGAGCCACTGCACCTGGCCCCGTACTTCTTAAAAGTAAACTGCTATTGTAACTTTATGTCATTTTTTAAATTAATTTTTTGTTTTTAGCTGCTAAACAAAAAAATAAAAATCTTAAAGCTGGTCACAAGAATGGCAAACAGAAGAAAATGAAGCGAAAATGGCCTGGCACTGGAAACAAAAGATCAAATGCTTTGCTGAGGAACAGTGGCTCACAGGAAGAGGTATAGGAACATATGCTTCTAGGAATACCTGACCCCTGCATGCTTTTGGACTTGATCCTTATACTTCAGTGACAAGAAGTGCTATGTTATATTCAGAGGGGGAAGCATCCCACAGAATCGGTTTTCGGATGAAGATGTCCTTTCACTATCACTGGGTTCTCTGTGTTCTTCCTTCTTATTGCAGCTTTCTTTTTCTCACTAATTAGCTGCCAGCACCACTTTTAAGCCTTAGTGTTCTCACTGTTGTTCCTGAATATATGCACACAAGCTCCTTGATTTTTTTTATTATTATTATATATATATATATATTTTTTGAGACGGAGTCTCGCCTTGTAACCCAGGCTGGTGCGATCTCGGCTCACTGCAACCTCCGCCTCCCAGGTTCAAGTGATTCTCCTGCCTCAGCCTCCTGAGTAGCTGGGACTACAGGCGCGTGCCACCACGCCCAGCTAATTTTTGTATTTTTAGTAGAGACAGGGTTTTGCCATGTTGGCCAGGATGGTCATGAACTCCTGACCTCAGGTGATCCACCTGCCTCGGCTCCCACCACCCACCACCTCCCTAAGTGCTGGGATTATAGGCATGAGCCACTGTGTCTGGCCACTCCTTGAATTTTTTTTTTTTAGTGTTATACTATCAATGACTCTGGAAGAATGGGAAGCCCAGAGAAGATCAAATAGTCATGAGGCATTTCAAAGGCCACTGAGTCTTACAAATTTTTTACTACTAAAGTCCCTCATCCTGGCTCCCTCTGGAAATTAAAAATCAATATTTCTGAGCATTGGCCTTACCAAATCTCCCCACTCCCCACCTTCCTGTATTTTGATTTTGGTTTTTAGAAGTTCCTTTTCCTTGGTCTGTAGATGTAAGCAGGGTAGAATAATAAGTACCTCTTCTGGATTCCACTTTTCTGAGGGCTTTTAACTGGATAGCAACTTTTTTTATTAGGCTTGGTCATACGGGACAAGGGTAAGGGGTGGTAAAATATTAGAAATGCCAAATATTCTAGATTGGAAAACATTTATATACAGTCTGTCCCCTGCCTCCATATCTTATGAATGAGGAATCTGAAGCCCTATGGTTCAGATAATTACCCATAGTCACACAGGGCCAAGCCAGGACTAGGATTTTGTTTCTCAACCCCCTGTCAGTATTCTCTTTGATTTGATTTACATGGCTCAAATGATTATTCAGCCAAAGCTGACAACCCTTCTACACAAGGAACAAATTCTAAACATACACAGTAGAATTTAATAACGTTACCAAATAAAACAAGATTTAAACTGGCAGATATTTATAAGACATAAATTTGATGGTGCTAAGTGGAAATTTGACATTATTATAAATGACTGTACAGTCAGCTCCCTTGTTTGTACATACTGTATTCCTAAAACTGTATGCAAAAATTTGGTATACAGAAGCTGTAAGCTGTAGCATAAGTTAACATGTAAAAAGTACCTTATGTTTCTGAAGAGCTTAAATGAATTATAAGATTTTCTTCCTTTTTTTCATGTAAAAATCTCCTTTTATACCTTTATCACCATCTTTGATGGTGTATTTCTAGTTGTGTGTGTTAATTTGAGCTGATAAGTGTGCTCAACTCACACCCAGTGAGCATCTCATTGAAACTATAGATTCCACTGCTTTTGGTTCACTCTGATTTCCAACTTTGTCTCTATTGCTCTAAAGATCTTTGTTCTTAGACTTCGTTTTTTAATCATAAATACTATCACTTTCATTTAAATTTTTTTTCCTCCCTGAGATGGAGTCTCGTTCTGTTGCCCAGGCTGGAGTACAGTGGTGCAATCTTGGCTCACTGAAACCTCTGCCTCCTGGGTTCAAGCGATTCTCCTGCCTCAGCCTCCAAAGTAGCTGGGATTACAGGCGCACACCACCACTCCCAGCTAATTTTTGTATTTTAGTAGAGATGAGGTTTTACTATGTTGGCCAGGCTGGTCTTGAACTCCTGACCTCAAGTGGTCCGCCCGCCTCAGCCTCCCAAAGTGCTGGGATTACAGGCGTGAGCCACTGTGTCTGACCCATTAAAAAATTTTTTTTCATTCATTTTTACAAAATAAGGGCAATGTATAATAAAATATTCAAATCAATACAAACACTAATATTCAATGATGGAATGCTGTTGAAACTGACAAAACATTCATTTTTAACCTGGTGTACAGAAATCCAAATTTTACATATGAAGGCCAATTTAGAAGAGTCACCTTTAAGGCTTTGAAGTTGGTTTAAATAATTTTGTGCAACAGAATAAAATATTTAATTTTCTGTTTCTTACATTTAGTTTTTTTGTTTTTGTTTTTAAAGGATGGTAAACCTAAAGAGAAGCAGCAGCATTTGAGTCAGGCATTCATCAACCAACATACAGTGGAACGCAAGGGAAAACAAATTTGTAAATATTTTCTTGAAAGGAAATGTATTAAGGTATAAAAATGCGTAAGCAAAAATCTACTAAAATGTAAAACTGCTCTTTCTGTTTGATACTCTTTTAATTCATACCTTTAGGTTTTTAAAGCTGTTTCATTCTGGAAAAAAATCAGTTAGAAAATTTTAGTGAAGTATTCTTTTATGTTTAAAAAAATAGCCAGGCCTGTAATCCCAGCAGTTTGGGAGGCCGACGCGGGTGGATCACCTGAGTCAGATAATTTTTATTTATGTATTTTTTTTTTTTTTTTTTGAGATTGTGTCTCACTCTTGTCGCCTGGGCTGGAGTGCAGTGGCACATTCTCGGCTCACTGCAAGCTCCGCCTCCTGGGTTCACGGCATTCTCCTGCCTCAGCCTCCCAAGTAGCTGGGACTACAGATGCTAGCCACCACACCCGGCTAATTTTTTTTGTATTGTTAGCAGGGACGAGGTTTCACCGTGTTAGCCAGGATGGTCTCGATCTCCTGACCTCATGATCCGCCCGCCTCGGCCTCCCAAAGTGCTGGGATTACAGGCGTGAGCCACTGATAATTTTTAAAAATGCTTTATTTTTAAAAATGTTTGGGACTTAAGAAGATTTTAAGCAGATATATGTGATGTGGTTATAATTTATTAACAGTTAGAATGTGCTACCTCTAAGACTTTGGTTCTTTCTGGAATCATTTACTTATTTAAAGTTTAGTAGGAATTAAATTGTAATGACTTTACTATGAGAAATAATGGCTTTTCCTTGCTCCTTCTTTTGGCCTAGGGAGACCAGTGTAAATTTGATCATGATGCAGAGATAGAGAAGAAAAAGGAAATGTGTAAGTTTTATGTACAAGGATATTGTACCAGAGGTGAAAACTGTCTGTATTTGCATAATATCCTTTATCACAAGATATGGTCACTTTATTCTTTATAAATATTTACATGAACATTTTAAATGTGCAAAATTTTTAATGAAACCACTGTTTTAGGTATACCAAAATGATATTATCCAAGCCCAGCTTAGTATCAAAGTGATTAAATTGTATGTGGATTTTTTCATAAGCAAGAAAAGAGGAATTCTTTAGAAAATCTCTCAAATGATGATTCGTTCTGCCCAACCTGGGTGGTATAGAGGGTCCACGAGACCTCTTCAAATCCCGGAAAGACTTATCACAATTTCTACTGTGACACTGATTAATTGAATCTATATTCAAATAAGCTACTTCATAAAAAGGCAAGGATTACATAATTTGGGAGTACCTGTTTTCTCTGTATTCTGTACTGTGTAGAAATTAATCATCCCTTCATTTGCAGAATAGCCTTAGCTCTTCAGTGCAAATGGCACAGACAAGTTGTAAAAACATGGAACATAAACATTTTAGGTTAATAGCACCTTTAGTCATCACAAAAAATTTTTTTTCTTCAGGCATTCAATATAAGGAGTATCAAATTGTAATTTGAGGATTGTTTTCCTAGAAAACAATATTGAAGTTATATACATTTATTCCGTTGTAAAAAAGTCTAACGTACAAAGGATCCAGATTTGTAAGATATGTCGTTGTTGACTTTGATTCCTCCACCCCCAAAGGAATGCTTTAAAAATGATCACATTTATCAAGGTATTTAAAATATATACCTCTTTCATATATGAAACATGCCTGTACTCTATTATAAGAATGGATATGAAGGAAAAAAATGTCCTGTCATAGCCAAGAAACTCGATTTATGTATGTAGTCCTTCTAAAATTAGATTTTTTAATGTATTCCAGTTAGTTTATTATCTCATACTTTAAATAGAGAAATCCAGTTTCTACTAGTAGGAAAGGTCTTTTTCTTTTTTTTTTTTTTTTTGAGACATTATCTTGCTCTGTTGCCCAGGCTGGAGTGCAGTGGACAATCTTGGTTCACTGCAACCTCCACCTCCCAGGTTCAAATGATTTTGGTGCCTCAGCCTCTGAGTAGCTGGGGTTACAGGCATGCCTGTGCCACCACGCCCAGCTAATTTTTTTGGATTTTTAGTAAAGGCGAGGTTTCGCCATGTTGGCTAGGTTGGTCTTGAACTCCTGGCCTCAAGTGATCTGCCCACCTCTGCCTCCTAAAGTGCTAGGATTACAGGCATGAGCCACCGCGCCCGGCCACAAAGGTCTTTATTTAGAAAAAATAAAGTAGTTAAGTTAATAACATTATTTCAATTGGATTAAAATTGTTCTCTTCCTTAACACTTGGGTTACATGAATATCCTTGTAAGTTTTACCATACAGGAACAAAATGTTATCAGGGAGAATATTGCAAGTTTTCTCATGCTCCACTGACTCCTGAAACACAAGAATTGTTGGCTAAAGTAAGTATAATTTTTAATAATCTTTTGTTTTTTCTTTTTTAAGGAATATGTTTGAACTAAGGATGAGAATTTGAAGATAATTAAGGAGAGTGCCTCTTAGGTTAGCATATGGGATATATTAGGACTGATAACTTAAGAATTCAGTTTAAATATTTTTCATTTGTATGTTTCCTTGTAGCTGAAAGGAAGATGTATATTCATTGCTGATTTAAGTTGGAATGATGTAAAATCTTCAGTATAATTAGCCATTTTAATAGCTAAGCTAAGCTAAACAAAGCAAATCAAATAAGAAAAATAGTACTCCTGTTATAAAGATTCTTGGAAGGAAAGTTATAAGTTACGGGTTTATAAACATTTTAGAATTACATCAAATAATAAGTAGTAATTTCAAAATGTTTTCTTCAGATATTCTTTCAGTCTGTGAGAAAAGGTTATTGAAAAGTTAGTCATTTGTATTCTTTCATTTCTCATGTTAGTTGGAGCTAGTCTCTTAAAAATTCAATCTAAGTATACATGAAAATTTAAAAGATTCTTTTGAAGCCAACCGTACGATCTTCTGGCAAAATGTTCCCTTGAGCATATGCAAATATTACAAAGTCAAAGGTGCTTGTTTATAGATATTTTTAGGTTGTAAAATATGAATGGTTAATGTGTAATTAGAAGTTGTACCAAATATTTAGTTGTTTATTTGTGTGAAATAGAGATGGAAAAGTGATATATATAAAATAAGTTTTTCAGTTCCTGTAGTAGTAGTAAATAATATTAGATGATTATTAGGATGAATTTGATTGGAATCATTTGAAAGTTATGAGTATGACAGTATACCTGAATTAGACATGAATGCATAAAAATGATTATATGATTTTTGTTTCATATTAGGTTTTGGATACTGAAAAGAAGTCATGTGAATAAAATAAACATAAAAAGGTAAAATTAGAATTTACCACATTTCTTTTTTTCTTGTCTGAACATCTCCAGAAGTTGGCATGCAACCTCAATAGGGTTCTCAAATAGAAGTATTTTTCTTCTTCCTCCCCCACTAAAAAAGAATTATAAAATATTTGATATATTTACATACCTATATGGATCTACATCAGCCTGCTTCCTTGTGTGGGCTTGTCTATCAGGTATATTTTTATTCTCCTCTTGTGTTTCTTTGTAGATTTACCAAATACATATAATTTACAAAACAATATATTTAGTTTTGCTTATGTTTGGATTTTATCAGACTGTATCATACTCTCTGTATTAATTGATGACATGGCTATTTTCACTCAACATTATTCATTCATGTAGATGCATGCAGCTGTCATTCATTTTTACTCCTTTATAACATTTCATTTTATATTAGTTATTTAGTCATCTACTATTAATGAATATTTAGGTTATTTTCAATTTTTAAAAATACAAACTCTTGTAAATATCCATATACATACATCTTGGTATGAATGTGCACAAGTTATCCACAGTATGTGCCAAGGAGTAGAATCATATCATCATAAAATTTAATATAATATCAGTTTTTCTCAAGTAGTTATACCAGTTTATACTCCTACAAACTGTGTAGAAGAACTGTCATTCTACACTTGCCAGTACTTTATATTGTCAGTACTTTAATTTTAACCAATTTAGTGGATGTAAAAATAGAATCTCGTAACTTAATTTGCATGAAGTACAGCATCTTTTCTTACGCTTACTGGTTTTTGAGTTTCGTCTTTGGTGAAATGCCTGTTAATGTCTTTTGCCCATGTTTTTATTGGTCTGATTGTCCTTTATACAGATTTTTATATATTCCTTATATAATTCTTTGTGAGTTATGTGTGGCAGGCCTTCTCCCATTTTGTGGACGGTCTTTTCTTTTCTTTTTTTTTTTTTTTTTGAGGCATCTCAGTGAGTAGAATTACTTATTTTGGGAATCTTTTTGTTTATGGCTAGTTTTGTGTTTTGTGTCTCATTTAAGAAATTATTCCCTATCATGAGGCTGTAAACTAATTTAACTTTTTTTTTAAGTTTTGGAGCTTTGCTTTATACGTTTATATTTTAATCCATTGGGAATTGTATTAACAGTTGGTACTGTAATGGTGCTTAGCAAAAACAACTACAAGGTTCTCAGTAGTGAATAACACAAAGTGCTTATTTTTTATGCATATATAGATTGGCTGGGAGTTGGCTGATCTCATCTGGCCTTGGTTGGGTTGGCACTGTTTCATATGGCAGATCTGCTGGGACAGTTCTGCGCATACTTATCTAACTCTTCTGGGACCAGTGGGCTAGCTAGGGCATGTTCTTCTCATGGTGTTGGCAGAAACTCAAGAGGGCAAACCCCTGTTTACAGCACATTTACTTATAACCCATTGGCTAAAGTAAGTCATATGGCCAAGCCCAAAGTCAAGGAGAAGGAAACTGTACTCCACCTTTTGTACTTTACATGTGGGAGGAACTGCTAGAATGAATGAAAAAAAGAGTATAACTGTAACTCTAGGGAGAAAAGAAAAAATAATACTAATTGACTTTTTTTAAATGGTATCAGATAGAGGCTTCATACCATTCTTTTTTTTTGTTGTTGTTGATGTTGTTCCCTTTTTCCCATATGGATAACCAATCTCCCAAGCATTATTTAATTAAAAAGACTGCTCTTTCCCCCACTAACCTGTAATACCCCTTTTGGTATATGTCAAGTTTCCATCAAGTGAAGATCTGTTTCTGGGATGTCAGTTCTTCTCCATTTGTCTTTTTCTCCAGTATATACTATCTTAATTACCGTAGCAATACTTGTTACTATCGGTCATTTTGATTATAGCTTTTCCAGTAGGAGTGACGCTGTATCTCACTGTAGTTGTAATTTTCATTTCTCAAATGACTATGAACATCTTTTCATGTGCTTATTGGCCATTAGTCAGTTTAGATCTCTGCCCATTTTAAAATTAGATTGTTTTCTTATTGAGGTTTAGGAGTTCTTTACATATGTTGGATACAGATCCTTTATTAGATACATGATTTGCAAATATCCCAATCTGTGGCTTGTCTTATTTTATTAATGGTATCTTTTGAAGCACCAAAGTTTTCATTTTGATGTCGTACAGTTCATCAGTTTTCTCTTCTATGGATCATGCTTTCCGTGTTGTATCTAAGAATTTATTGCCTAACACAAAATCACAAGATTTGCTCTTATATTTTCTTCTAAAAATTTTCTAGTTTTAGCTCTTGTATTTATGTCTATGATTCATTTTGAGTTAATTTTTAGGAATTGTGTGAGTTAAGGGCAAAACTTTTTTTACATGTAGATATCCAATTGTCCCAGCACTTTTTTTTTTTTTTTTTTTTTTTTTTTTTGAGATAGAGTCTCACTCTGTTGCCAGACTAGAGTGCAGTGGCGTAGTCTCGGCTCACTGCAACCTCTGCCTTCCAGGTTCAAGTGATTCTCATGCCTCAGCATCCCGAGTAGCTGGAACTATAGGCGTGTACCACCATACCTCCTAATTTTTGTATTTTTAGTAGAGACAGGCTTTCACCATGTTGGCCAGGTTGGTCTTGAACTCCTGACCTCAGGTGATCTGCCCACCTTGGCCTCCCAAATTCTGGGATTACAAAGGTGAGCCACTGTGCCTGGCCACCAGCACCATTTTAAAAAAAGACTGCTCCTTCCCCCTGACTTGCCTTCACGCCTTTGTCAAAAGTCAACTGACTATAAATGTATGGATTTATTTCTGTACTCAGTTGTGTTCCATTGACCTGTATATGTGTGTCCTTATACACTATCACAGTGTCTTGATTACTATAGCTTTGTACTAAGTTTCGAAATAAGGAAGTGTAAGCTGTCTGGCTTTGTTCTACTTTTCAAAGATTGTTTTGGCTACTCTGGATCTTTTGCTTTTCCATATAAGTTTTAAGATCAGCTTGTAAGTTTCTGCAAAAAACCCATGCTGAGATTTTGATAGGGATTGCATTGCATCTGTGGAAAATTGCACATAGAATTCTGATCTGTGAGCGTGGAATGTCTCTCCATTTATTTAGATCTTCAGTTTCTCTCAGTTTTGTAATTTTCATTGTACAAGTGTACAGTGTACACTTTTTTGTTAATTTATTCATACATATTCTGTTTGATGCTATTGAATGGAATTGTAATTTAAACTTTATTTTTAGATTGTTCATTGGTAGTATGTAGAAATAGAATTTATTTTTGTTATTGATCTTGTTTCCGAAGACTTTGAATTCATTTATTAGCTTTAGTAGGTTTTATTTTGTGTGTGCATGTATTCCTTAGGAATTTGTATATGTAGGATTATGTTATCTCTTCCTTTTTTTTGAGACAAAGTCTCACTCTTCTCCCCCAGGCTGGAGTGCAAATGGCGCGATCTCGGTTCATTGCAACCACGGCCTCCCGGGTTCAAGCGATTCTCCTGCCTCAGCTTCCCGAGTAGCTGGGATTACAGGCATCTGCTACCACGCCCAGCTAATTTTTGTGTTTTTAGTAGAGATGGGGTTTCACCATGTTGGCCAGGCTGGTCTCGAACTCCTGACCTCAGGCGATCCGCCCGCCTTGGCCTCCCAAAGTGTTGGGATTACAGGCGTGAGCCACCGCACCCAGCTGCCTCTTCCTTTCTAACCTTTCTAATGCTTTTTATTTCTTTTGTGCCTGATTTCACTGGCTGAAACCTTCTATATAAGGTTAAATAGAAGTGAGAGCAGATAATGTTGCCTTTGTCCTGATATTTGGCAGAAGCATTCAGTCTTTCACCAATACATATGATTTTAGCTGTAGGTTTTTATAGATACTCTAGTTCAAGGAAGTTCTCTCCTGTTTCTAGTTTTTTGAGTACTTTTATCATGGATGAATCTTGGGTTTTATCAAATGATTTCTGTGCATCTGTTGAGATGACCATATAATTTTTCCTCTTATTTTATTCACATGATATATCAGTTGTAAAATAATTTGTTTTACATTCTTGAGATAAACCCCACTTGGTCATGTTGTATATACTTTATTATTGGATTTCATTGGCTAATATTTTATTAAGGATTTTTACATCTTTTTCATGTTTATGAGGGATATTCATGTGTAGCTTTCTTTTCTTCTGATGTCTTTTTCTGGCTTTCGTATCAAGGTAATACTGGCCTCCTAGAATGAGTTGAAAGGTGTTCCAGCTTCCTCTGTTTTCTGGAAGAATTCATGAAAATTTGTTATTATTTCTCCTTTAATTCACCAGTAAGACAACTGGGCCTGAGCCTTTTTTTTTTTTTTTGAGATGGAGTCTTGCTCTGTTGCCCAGGCTGGAGTGCAGTGGCACAATCTTGGCTCACTGCAAACTCCACCTCCCGGGTTCATGCCATTCTCCTGCCTCAGCTTCCTGAGTAGCTGGGACTATAGGCACCCTCCACCACGCCCGGCTAATTTTTTTGTATTTTTAGTAGAGACGGGGTTTCACCGTGTTAGCCAGGATGGTCTCAATCTCCTAACCTCATGATCTGCCCACCTCGGCCTCCCAAAGTGCTGGGATTACAGGCGTGAGCTACCGCGCCCAGCCGCTTTTTTTTTTTTTATTAGGTTTTACATAACAGATACAATTTCTGTCCTTGTTATAAGTTTATTCAGATTTTTCTTTTTGTAAAAAAATCAGCTTTGGTAATTTGTATCTTTCCATTAATTTTGCTATTTCATCTAAGTTGTCTACTTTGTTGGCGTAAATTTGTTTATAGTATTGTCTTATAATCCTTTTGAATTCTGTATCATAAAAAGATTTTTTTTTTTTTTGAGATGAAGTTTTGCTCTGTTGCCTAGGCTGGAGTGCAGTGGCACAATCTCAACTGACTGCAACCTCTACCTCTTGGGTTCAAGCAATTCTTCTGCCTCAGCTTCCCAAGTAGCTGGGATTACAGGTGTGCGCACCACACCTGGCTAATTTTTGTATTTTTAGTAGAGATGGGGTTTCACTGTGTTGGCCAGGCTGGTCTCAAGCTCCTGACCTCAGGCGATCCACTTGCCTTGGCCTCCCAAAGTGCTGGGATTACAGGCGTCAGCCACCACGCTCACTCTGCTGTCCAGGCTGGAGTGCAGTGGCACGATCTTGGCTCACTGCAACTTCCGTCTCCTGGGTTCAAGTGATTCTCCTGCCTCAGCCTCCTGAGTAGGTGGGACTACGAGCACTTACCACCATGCCCAGCTAATTTTTGTATTTTTAGTAGAGACTGAGTTTCACCATATTGGCCAGACTGGTCTTGAACTCCTGACCTCAAGTGATCTGCCGGCCTCAGCCTCCCAAAGTGTTGGGATTACAGGCATGAGCCACTGTGCCTGGCCAGCTTTGTGATATTGAGGCTTTTAATCTATGAATATGTTGACTGTAGTCTTCTTTTAGACATAGGGTCTTGCCCTGTTGCCTAGGCTGGAGTGCAGTGGCACAATCATAGCTCACTTTAGCCTCGAACTCATGGGCTCAAGCAGTCCTTCTACCTAAGCCTCCCAAGTAGCTGGGACTGCAAGTGTGTGCTACCACATCTGGCTAATTGTTGTCTATAGTCTTTCAAAATGTCTTTTGATAACATTTTATTATTTTCCCCAGTGGGTTGCATATTTTTGTTAGTTTTTTTTTTTAACAATTAACTATTTTGAGGTATACAGAACAGTCAATAAATTGCACCCATTTTAAATGCACACATACAAAATAAAACCTACTAGAGTTAATAAACAAATTCAGCAAAGTCTCGGGAAACAAGATCAATACACAAAAATAAATTCTGTTTCTATATACTACCAGTGAACAATCTCAAAATGAAGTTTAAACAACAATTTCACTCAGTAGCATCAAACAGAATAAAATAGGAATAAATTAAAAAGGTGTACACTTGTACACTGAAAATTACAAAATTTAGAGACACTGAAGATCTAAATGTATGGAGAGTATACAGTTCAATGAGTTTTGACACATGTATAACCATGTGGCTACCACCACAATCAATAAATAGGACATTCCATCACCCCAGAATGTTCCCTGTGACACTTTACTACAATTCATTCTTCTCCTTCTCTCAGACCTCAGGCATCCACTGGTATTCTTTCAGTAATTATCGATTAGTTTTGCCTGTTATAGAATTTCATATAAGCAGAATTATATAGTCTACACTCTTGTGTCTTTTGCTCAGTATGGTGTTTTCAAGCTTCCTGTTTTTATGTATATTAGCAGCACACTTCTCTATATTGCTGAATTGTATTCTTTTGTATAGATATACTTGTTTATTCATCTGTTGATGGACATTAGAGTATTATAAATAAAGCTTCAGTGAACATTTATGTTCAAGTCTTTGAGGCAATGTAATTTGAAATAAAAGAAATGATAGCATATTTTTGTCCTGGGTTTTAAAGAGACTGCTATTAATATTTTCCCCCACTGAATACAATGTGTCCTGCAATTTTCTGGTAGAAACTCTGTCAAGTTAATGAAATTCTCTTCAAATTGTAGCTTGATAAGAGTTGTTGGACTTTTTGTTTCTTTGTTTTATAATCATGAAGAGATGTTGACTTTTTTGGAATTCTTTTTGACATGACCAGAGTTTTTCTTTTTATTCTGCCAAATCAACAGATTATGTCTATGCATTTAAAAATACTAAGCCACCCTTACATTCCTGATATAAACTAAATTTTTAAATATAAATGTGAAGTTTTCAAATATCATTAATATTATGCCGAAATATTAATGCCTTTGAGACAGAGTCTCACTCTGTCACCTAAGGTGGAGTGCAGTGACGTTATCTCAGCTCACCACAACCTCTGCCTCCCAGGCTCAAGTGATTCACCTGCCTCAGCCTCCCGGGTAGCTGGGATCACAGGCACCTACTACCCTGGCTAATTTTTGTATTTTTAGTAGAGACGGGGTTTCACCATGTTGGCCAGCCTGGTCTCAAACTCCTGACCGCAAATGATCCACCTTCCTTGGCCTCCCAAAGTGCTGGGATTACAGGGCGTGAGCTGCCGCGCCTGGCCTTTATTCCTTATATTGATTATTTGTGCCTTCTGTTTTTCTTCATCAATTAATCTGCAGTTTCGTAGTTACATTATTCTCTAGAAAGAACCAACTTTGCTTTCTTTAATTCTATTTTATACTAATTTTCTATTTCATCAATTTATCTTCTAGATTATATCAGTCCTTTTACATCGTTTGGGCTTATTTTGCCCAAAGATTGATTGTTAGCATTTCTTCTTTCTTAGCACATCTAAACCTATACAGTTCTCCTAATGTACTATTTTACTGTTATCCTCAAAGTTTTTTAAATTAAATATTCTTATAAAAGTAATATATGCAGATAGTTTAAAAAGTCAAGAGGTTATACAAGAATTATCATGGAAAAACAGCAGTCCTTCATATCATGATTATTTTTGTAGATGCTAAAAAAGCTTTCTGCTAAATTCAACACTCATTTCTTTTTTTTAATGGCTTTATTATTTTATTCTATTCTTGAGGATTGTGTGTTTCTAGGAATTTGTCAATTACATCTAAATTAATATATTGACGTGCGATTGTTCATATTATTCCTTCTTTAAATATTCTTTACTTTTTTTTCTTTTTTTTATTATACTTTAAGTTCTAGGGTACATGTGCACAACGTGCAGGTTTGTTACATATGTATACATGTGCCATGTTGGTGTGCTGCACCTGTTAACTCATCCTTTACATTAGGTATATCTCCTAATGCTATCCCTCCCCACTCCCCCTACCCCACGACAGGCCCCAGTGTGTGATGTTCCCCACCCTGTGTCTAAGTGTTCTCATTGTTCAGTTCTCACCTATGAGTGAGAACATGCAGTCAACACTCATTTCTTATTTTAAACAACACTAAAGAAAATAGGAATAGATGGATACTTTAAAAGTTTTTTATTGTGATAAAATACACATAATATTTACCATCTTAACCATTTGTAAATGTACAGTTAAGTAATGTTAAGTTCATTCATATAGTTTTGAAACCATTACCACCACGTATTATCACCAGAGCTCATGTTTTTAATCTCAAAACTAAAACCCTGTATCCATTAAACAAAAACTCCCCATTTCCTCTTGTCTTCAAGGCCTTGACAACTACCATCCTGTTTTCTCTCTTGTGATTTTGACTACTTTAGATATCTCATATAAGTGAAATCATACAGTATTTGTCCTTTTTGACAGACATTTCTGTCACCACCATCCTATTTTCTGTCCCTTGTGATTTTGACGAATTTAGGTATCTCATATAAGTGAAATCATATCGTATTTGTCCTTCTTGACAGACTTATTTCATTTAGCATAATGTCCTCAAGATTCATCCATATTGTAGCACGTCAGAATTTCTTCTCTTTTAAGGGCACAGCCTCCTTTTACTGTGGAAACACCCAGACAGCAGGGCAGGCAACTCCACCCACCCCCCACCTTTTGTAGCCAGACAGCCCAGGCCACACCTGCCAGAGCTTCCAACCCAGTGGTCCCACTTCTACCTGAACTCTGCAGGCAGGTGCCACCCCATGTTTACCCAGGAAATACACAGACAACAGATTAGGGCTGACCTAGCAGGGATGCAGCCTGTCAACTGAGGTTCCTGTCTGAGGGAGAGCCCCATGGACAAGAACACTCAACAAAAGAAACACAGGCACAGAGACAGTAATCAGAGAGGGCTCCTCCAAGACCCAGGAGCAGGCTAGAATCTAAGCCAGTCAACTGAACCCACCTTATACTGTAATCAAACCCCCAAGGTTATCAAGAAGAAAAAAGCAAAAAATCCACCCAAAGGACAGCAACTTCAAAGACTGAAGAACATCAGCCGATATAAATGAGAAAGAACCAACATAAGAACTCTGGCAACTCAAAAAGCCAGAGTGCCTTCTTACCTCCAAATGACTGTACCAGTTCCCTAGCAATGGTTATTAACCAGGTTGAAATGGCTGAAATGTCACAAATAGAATTCAGAATATGGATAGGAACAAAGATCAATGACATACAGGAGACAGTCAACCCAATCCAAGAAATCTAAGGATTACAATAAAACAGTACAGGAGGTGATAGACCAAATGACCGTTACAAGAAAGAACCAAACTGACCTGATAGAGCTGAAAAACACACTAGAAGAATTTCACAGTGCAGTCTCAAGTTTTATCAGCAGAATCAACCAAGTTGAAGAAAGAATCTCAGAGCTGGAAGACTGACTCTCCAAAATACCTCAGTCAGACAAAAATAAGGTAAAAACAATAAAGAAGACTGTATTAGTTCGTTCATGCATTGCTATAAAGAAATACCTTAGACTGAGTAATTTATAAAGAAAAGGGGTTTAATTAGCTCATGGTTCTGCAGGCTGTACAGGAAGCATGGAGGCATCTGCTTCTGAGGAGGCCTCAGGAAACTTACAGACATGGCAGAAGGTGAATGAGGAGCCAGCATGTCGCATGGCCAGCAAGAGAGAGAGAGTGAGGAGGAGCTACACACTTTTAAACAACCATATCTTGTGAGCACTCACTATCGCTAGGACAGTACCAAGGGGGATGGTGCTAAACCATTCATGAGAAATCTGCCCCCATGATCCAGTCACCTCCCCACCTTCAACATTGGGGATTACTATTCAACATGAGATTTGAGCAGGGACACAGATTCAAACCATATAAAAGACTGAACAAAACCTCTGAGAAATATGAAATTATGTAAAGAGAGCAAATCTATGACTCATTTCCGTCCCTGAAAGAGAGGAAGAGAAACCAAGCAACTTGGAAAACATATTTCAGGATATTGTCCATGAAAATTTCCCCAACCTTGCTAGAGAGGCCAACATTCAAGTTCAGGAAATACAGAGAACCTCTGCAAAATTCTACACAAGAAGATCATCCTCATGACACATAGTCATCAGATTCTCCAAGATCAAAATGAAAGAAAAAACAGTTAAGGGCAGCTGGAGAGAACGGGCAGGTCACCTACAAAGGGATCTTTTTTGTTTGTTTTTGAGACGGAGTTTTGCTCTTTTTGCTCAAGGCTGAAGTGCAATGGCACGATCTCAGCTCACCACAACCTCCGCCTCCCAGGTTCCAGTGATTCTCCTGCCTCGGCATTCCGAGTAGCTGGGATTACAGGTATGCACCACCATGCCTGGCTAACTTTGTATTTTTAAGGGAGACGGGGTTTCTCCATGTTGGTCAGGCTGGTCTTGAACTCCCGAGCTCAGGTGATCCACCGGCCTTGGCCTCCTGAAGTGCTGGGATCACAGGTGTGAGCCACCGTGCCCGGCCCTACAAAGGGGTCTTTAGGCTAACAGCAGACCTATCAGCAGCAACCCTATAAGCCAGAAGAGATTAGAGGCCTATATTCAGCATTCTTAAAGAATTTTCAACCAAGAATTTTATATCCAGCAAAACTAAGCTTTATAAGCAAAGGAAAATTAAATCCTTTTCAGACAAGCAAAGGCTAAGGGAATTTGTTACCACCAGACCTGCCTTACAAGAGGTCCTGAAGGGAGTGCTAAATATGGGAAGTAAAGACCATTACTGGCCACTGCAAAAACACACTTAAAAGTACATAGGCCAGTGACACTATAATGCAGCCACACAAACATGTCTGCATAATAACCAGCTAACAGTGTTATGACAGGATCAAATCTTCATGTATCAATACTAACCTTGAATGTAAATAGGCTACACACTCCAGTTAAAAGGCACAGACTGGAAAGTTGATATAGAAACAAAACCCAATGGTATGCTGTCTTCAGGAGGATCATCTCACATGCAATGACGCCTTTAGGCTCAAAGTAAAGGAATGGAGAAAAATCTACTAAGCAAATGAAAAACATAAAAAGACAGGAGTTGGCTATTCTAATTTCAGGCAAAACAGACTTTAAACCAACAAAGATTTTTAAAGACCTATGAAGTGACTTAAATAACCACACAATAATGGTGGGAGACATTAAACACTCCACTCACAGTATTAGATCATTGAGGTAGAAAAGTAACAAAGATGTTTGGGACCTGAACTCTATACTTGACCAAATAGACCTAGTAGACATCTACAGAACTCTCCACCCAAAAACATCAGAATGTACATTCTGCTCATCTGCACATGACACATACTCTAAAATTGACCATACAACCAGGCATAAAATAATCCTCAGCAAATTTAAAAAAAAAATCACCCCACTCACACTCTCAGACCACTGTGCAAGAAAAGTAGAAATCAATACTAAGAAAATCGCTCAAAACTCTACAATTGCATGGAAGTTAACCTGGTCCTGAATGACTTCTGGGTAAATAATGTTGTAAATAGTGTTGTGAAGACTTTGCCTGTTTTCCTCTATGAGCTTTATAGGTTTAGCATTTACATTTATGTCTTTGATCCATTTTGTGTTAATTTGTGTATGTTGTCTAAGATAATGGTCCAACTTCATTGTTTTGCATGAGGAGATCCAGTTTTCCTAGCACCATTTGTTAAAAGACTGTCCTTCCTTCATTGAATGGTCTTGGTACTTTTGTCAACAATTATTTACCACAGACGTGAGGGTTTATTTCTAGCCTCTCCACTCTGTACCATTGCTCTATATGTCTATCTTTTATGCTGTTAGCATACCGTTTTGATTACTATCACTTTGTATTGAACTCAGGAACTGTGAGTCCCCCAAATTTGTTCTTTTTCAAGATTTTTTTTTTTTTTTGGCTATTTATTCCTTCAGATCTCATATGAATTTTAAGACGGATTTTTCTATTTCTGGAAAAAAACATCAATTTGAATTTGATAGAGATTGCATTGAATATGTAGATTGCTTTGGGTAGTAATATCTTAACAATATTGTCTTCCAGTCCATTAACATGGGATGTCTTTTCATTTGTTTATGTGCCTTTGATTTCTTTCAGCAGTGTTTTATAGTTTTTATTATACAAGTCTCATCTCCTTGATTAAATTAATTCCTGAGTAGATTTGGCCCTTGAACAACAAAGGAGTTAGGGTTACTGACCCCTTGTGCAGTCAAAAATCTGCATATAACTTTTCACTCCTCAAAATCATAACTACTAATAGCCTACTGTTGATGGGAAGCACTAATAGCCTACTGTTGATGGGAAGCCTTACCAAGAACATAAACAGTCGATTAACACATAAGTAGACTCTCTCTATATATATTTTTCCAAATTGTAGTGAATCTCCAAAAAATTTTCCAATGTATTTATTGAAATCTATATATAAGTGGATTCATACAGTTCAAACTTGTGTTGTTGAAGAGTCAACTGTATTCTATTCCATTGTAAATGGAATTGTTTTAATTTCCTTTTTAGACTGTTCATTGTTAGTATGTAGAAATACATCTGATTATTGTGTGTTGAGGTTTTCTACATAGAAGATTATTGGGGGGAATACTTTTTTAACATGATAAAATATGCTATACCTTAATAGGAATGTACCATACTCAATAGGGCAAACAGTAGAGGCATTTCCACTAGAAGAGTCTATGTTCCATTGAGACTGCCTGGTTTCTAAACCTTGAGTAGAATTCCCTTCTGAAAACATCTGCCTTTGGGGTGAGGTTCATTTAAGAATGTGCTTGATGAAGCAGTAACAATTATTAATGTTATTAAACCTCACATACAGTCTTTTCAATATTATGCCTAGCAGAATGGGAAGATAAAGTACTTCTGCAACTGTATTCCTAAGAATAGTACATGTGCTGTGTTATCTGAGTTGCAAGCTGAATGAGTTGTTTTTCATGACTGCTATTTTTACTTGAAAGAACAACTGAGAGTTGGGTGTGCTGGTGTGAGCCTGTAATGCCAGCTGCTGTGGAGGTGGAAGCAGGAGTTTGAATTCAGGTCCAGCCTGGGTAACACAATAAGACCCTATCTCTACAAAAACAAAAACAAAAACAAAAAAAACACAAGAAACCAGACACACATACAAACACAAACCCAAACAAAGAAACAAAACCAAGGGGCAACATTTTTTTCAGATATAGATGTTTGACAGGAACTTTTTCAGAAATGAACAGAGTGACCCTGTCACTTTGAGGAGGACAACTGAAAATATTTGTCGTCAATGATAAAATTCAAGCTTTTAAGCAAAAATTACAATTTTAGAACATTTGATCTGTCCCTGTGAGCTTGAAAGCTTTCCTGTACCTAAAGACTGTTTTGGCAAGATTCATTGGTGATATTAAAGAATGTGACATTTTAAAAACACTCTACTATATAATGAAACGTGGAAGATGTGCATAGATTAGTAAACTGATGTTTTCTAAATAAACAGTGCACAATATGACAAAATTATACATGCATAAAGCACCCATCCAACCTACAAAGACCAATGGATTTTAATGTAACAGTATAAAAAGTTCATTGATGTGGTTTCAGATTTTATACCGCAACTTGAAAATGTTTCCATTTGCTTTTAATATTCATTTGCCCATCACTTTATTTTTAGCTTTTCTTTTTTTTTTTTTTTTTTGAGATGGAGTCACCCAGGCTTGAGTGAAGTGGCATGATCTTTGCTCACTGCAACCTCTGCCTTCTGGGTTCAAGCGATTCTCATGTCTCAGCCTCCTGAATAGCTGGGATTACAGGCATGTGCCACCATGTCTGGCTAATTTTTTTGTATTTTTAGTAGAGATGGGGTTTCACCATGTTGGCCAGGCTGGTCTCGAACTCCTGAGCTCAAGTGATCCACCCGCCTTGGTCTCCCAAAGTGCTGGGATTACAGGTGTGAGCCACCGTGCCCGGTCTATTTTTAGCTTTTCTGAATAATTTTTAGGTTTGTTTCTTGTATAGAACATATGTAGTTGGGTTTTGCTCTGTGGGCTCAACCAAAAATCTTTTTCTTTTGATAATTGGATTAAGACCATTCACATTTACTGAAATTACCAAATGTTTGGTTTAGTTTCTGTCATTTTATTGTTACTGTGTTTCTTTCTCTATAATATGTTTTCTATTACATTTTTCTTTTTTCATCTCATTTTTTGTTCTGTTTCTGCTTTTGTCCGATAATGTTTATCATGTTTCCATTCAAATTTATTCTTTCTTGTAATATAGTCTTCATTTGTAATATAATTTTTTTCTTGTTTGCCATTTCTGAGGTTAGTCAACTCTTGTCTCATTATTTGTGTTTTTTTTTTGCTTCAGTTCTAATCTTAGTTTTTGAATTTCAATTCAGAATGTTCTTTAATTTTCCCAAAGAGGGGTGTTTAATTCAGTTTGGATTTTTGCTTAATTGTTTTCTTCAGCTATATGTTTTTTGTTGTTGTTGTTTTGGGAGATGAGAACCGGGAGTAAGGGCGACTCTGCTGGTAATTTTCATGAGCTGATGTGTTTTTGTTCTCTGTTTTCTTCTGTAGGTAGCAATGTACAGATAAAGAGTACTTAACGCCCATGCCTGTTCAAGACTGTTCAAGACTGGTGATTTGGAGTAGTTTACAAGATTCCTCATTCAGAGTGCCTCTTGTGTGATTGGGGTGACGTGCAGCTTCCATAATGGATGGGACAGAGAGCTGGGATCTAATGTACAAGTGAAGGGCTTGGTCTTCACTGAGACATTCCAGCCATTGGAATAGGAGAGGAGCATATATGTCAGAGATGATGGCTGGTGGGTAAATGTGATAGTAAATTGTAGAAACCTCTTCTGATTGATTGGATTTCCTTAATAAAATAGGAAGCAAGTTTAGGCTGAGTGAGGGTGGGTGAAGAGGTAGAGGAGGTTTGAGGAGAGAGAACTGCTCAGAAGACATTGGTAGATGGACCATAAAAACAGGGTTAGTCCTCTTTATGACATTAAATAGTTTCACAACATATTTTTAATGGTTGTTCACAATTTCATTTTAGGGCTTAAAATAAATTATGGTTCTATGATTTTTTTAAACCAATTTCCTATTGTTAGACATTTGTTTCCAGTTTCTTACTATTATAAATAAAGTGAAACAATATCTCTTACTATACCATTTCTAAATTTAGAGTTCCTAACTTTTCTGTTGTTAAAATATAAGAATATTTATCTTTCTTATTGGTTTATAAACTGTAGTCAGATTATACACTTGTGTGAGTTACAAACTTTAGGAGTGTGATGGTATCATTAACACAAGATTCAAATACAAATGTTCCAAGTACAAATAATAATGAGATTCTAAATATGCAGTTTTATATAGTAATATTGATTATTGATTATTATTAGACAAATACCATGAAATGGAAACTCGTCATTATATTGTTTTATTGCTGGGAAAAGTAATAGTATTACCAACTTGCTGGACATACAGAGTACACCAAAGCTAGTGATACTTCTTAGCAAAGTCCTATTTGAAAATAGGAATCAAGTTATTTTCATTGTTATCTAATCCTGCTAAAGCAAGACAGGGAATTGCATATACTCCAAGCAAAGGTTTATCAGACAAGACCAAAGAAAGCAGGAAACAAGGGTAAATCCTAGGCCCTTAGAAGCAGGAAACTGAGGAATGGAGAGCAAGTCATCTCTCAGTGCCCTTTTGCTGTCTGCCCAGGTTGATTGGTTCACTTCCCAGCTGTGGCTCAGGAGGAGGGCAAGGCACTTCTTATTTAAGTCTCGTAACAACCTTATACAGTAGATAATGCAATTCATTGCATAGAAAGGGAATAAATAGGAATACTTAATTTTTTAATTTTCATGAGCCTTGTCAATACTTGTAATTAATCTTATACTACAGTCTAGCAGTTTACTTCCTAATATTACCTCATGTATAGTTTCATACTTATAAAGTATAGATTTTGCATATAAAGTTTATATATAAGGAAAAAAAACAATTCTTATATTCCTGAGGCAGTACCTCAAGTTTATACTTGTAAACTTAAAAGACACAGCAGAGATTTGAGGGACTCAGAAGTCAAATAGAGTAGGTTAAAAACCTCTTATTTTTCAAATAATTGTTTTAAGAAACAAGCATACCTGTGTAAGTGAAATATCTTAATTTGTATTGAATCAAGTTAGGAGACAGAGATTCTCATCAGTGTGTCCTGTGTTGTCAAAGCAGCTGCTAGCCTGTGGGTCTCTCCTACCTGGGTTATGGCAGCACCTCACAGCCAATCGCTGGCCTCCATTCTCCCCTTTCCTCTGTACAGTTTGCTCTGGTTCCTCAGAGCGGATTTCTGAGTGTACTGCTTCAGCCATGCCCCCACTGTGCTGTTCCCTGAACCAAGAGCCATTAGTCTCAAGAGCCATTCATCCAAAGTACTCTATCACCTAGCCATTGTAGCCATACCAAGCCGGGCATCCTACTTCCCTCTGCTCCCCTTGGTTTCCTCCTGTGAAGTAACTCTCACTGACCCTTGATGCAGCTCCAAGCATATATTTTTATTTATATATATATATATATATATATATATATATATATATATATATATATAAAATAAAACCATAGTCTAAAAAATTCAAACCAGGAGAAATAAAGCAAGAAAGTTGTATGGGAAAAATCTGCACAGATTTATTTGGCCAGCATGGTTATCATGGCTCTACTGAATTTATCCCTGACCATCTTTAAAGCCAAAGCAAACAGGATAAAGTGATCAACTACTTACCTCTCAATATCAGAAAGGAGACAGGAGGCAAAACCTCTCAATAATTTCATAAAAACAATTCTTAAGTGGGTCTTCATTATGGAAATCACAGAATAGAATGGACAGAATTCTCATTTCTAAAATTCTGTGTGACAGGTTTCATATGGGTCTTTTTATGGTCAGTTACTAAAAGCCACATAATAGTAGAACTCAATTTTTTTTTTTTTTTTTTTTTGACAGAGTCTTGCTCTGTCGCCCAGGCTGGAGTGCAGTGGTGTGATCTTGGCTCACTGCAAGCTCTGCCTCCCGGGTTCAAGTGATTCTCCTGCCTCAGCCTCCCAAGTAGCTGGGACTACAGGTGCGAACCACCATGCCCTGCTAATTTTTTGTATTTTTAGTAGAGACGGGGTTTCACTGTGTTAGCCAAGATGGTCTCGATCTCCTGACCTCGTGATCCACCCACCTCGGCCTCCCAAAGTGCTGGGATTACAGGCATGGGCCACCGCACCCGGCCAGAACTCAATTTTTATCCGTTGGTGAGATAATATAGGTCAAGTATATAGCCTTTTGGTGTTTTAACTTGATCCAATTGTAGAACTTTAGGAATTCAGACCCAGAGATGTTAAATGACTGTCCCCTCTTTTAATAGGTTTCCTGACTTTCAGCATAATTGTCTCAGTTCACTGACTAGTTTCTTACAAGCATAACCACTGGGGGGTTACGTGCAAGGATTTCTTCAGGCCGGGTGCAGTGGCTCACACCTTGAATCTCGGCACTTTGGGAGGCCAAAGCAGGAGGATCACTTGAGTTCAGGAGTTTGAGACCAGCCTTGGCAACATAGCAAGATCTCATCTTTACAAAAAATTTTTAAATTAGCCAGGCATGGAGGTGCATACCTGGAGTCCCAGCTACTTGAGAGTCTGAGGCAAGAGGATCACTGGAGCCCATGAATTCAAGGTTGCAGTGAGTCCTGATTGTGCCACTGCACTCTAGCCTGGGCAACAGAGCCTTGTTTCTTAAAAAAAAAAAAAAAAAGGATTTCTTCTGAGTTGTACTTGCTGAAGTCAAAATACTAGGTGATTTGGTGATGCGCCTAAAGAGCATGGGGCTCCTCCTGCCAATTATAAGCATAGACATCATATTTGGAGTTTGGCAAGATCAGAATATCTCAGGTTGAGCACCTGCTGAATGCTAGGATTGTGTCTATGCATTTTAAATTTATTTTTAATCTTTATTACAGTCTTATAATAGGGATTATGACACTAGAACAGAGACAGCTGTCTTAAGATTTCAAGGGGTGCTAGCTGAAGATAACAGAGAGGAAAGTTGGGAAGAAGCTGGATCCTTGATAACAGCTGAGCCATGGACTTAGCCAGTCTTAGAGGAGAGATACCCCACCTTCAGATTTCATGTCATACCACCTGAAATAATATATTTTCATTATTGTTGAAGCCATTTTGATTTGGATTGTCTACTATGCTACCTGCAGCCAAAGGGAAACTAATAAATGTGAACTAAGAAGCAAACCTACATTCTTCTTCCCAAAGTCCATGTTTCTCCCCCTCACCAACCTCTTCACCAAAAACTACATTCATTGTATTCAGCTCCTGCAAAGAGCGCACATTAAGAAACAGGTTTAAGGAAGTGTTATACACTGAATGTATGCGACCCCCAAAATTCATGTGTTGAAATCCTAACTCCTAGGTCTAACTATCAGGAGGTAGGGCCTTTGGGAGGTGATTGGGTTTTGAGGGTGGAGCCCCTCATGAATGGGATTAGTGCCCTTATAAAAGAGGCCCTGGGGAGCTGTCTCCCTTTTCCACCATGTGAGGACACAGCAAGAAAATGGCTGTCTACAAAGCAGGAAGCAGGCCCTCACCAGACACTGAATCTATCAACAACTTGACCTTGACCTCCCCCAGTCTCCAGAACTGTGAGGAGTAAGTGTTGTTTAAGCCTCCTAGTCTATGGTATTTTTGTTATAATAGCCCAAATGGACTAAGAAATGAAAAGAAGTTCAGATGGGGAGGGCTATTTTCATAATAAGGAGCAGAAAACTAGGAAGAATAGATATATTTAGAAGGGTTAAGAGGAAAGGGGAGAATGTATATGTTTGGATAGGGAGGGACAAGATGCCCAACTCATCTTAAAAGTGCTGTTGATTCCTGTGAGATTTGTAACACTCATTTACATTATTTAAAAATAAGAAATTCGAACTTGTCTTGGAGGCATAAAAAAAACAAAAAAAGACGTTTTTAGTTATTGTATGTTACTCTGAGCTACACATTATTTAACATCTCTGAAACTGGAATATATTTTACAATTGATAGACTCACATTTTAATTAGCAGGTTATTGTTTTCTTAGTAGTACATAAGAAATGGTGAATCTTCTTGATTCAGTGGCATTTAGATTCTATTAAATATAATTTTTAACTGAAGTACATAGTTAAATAAAAGTTTACTGTGAAATAAAGTTTGTTATGGAGTTTATTATGGATGAATGAATTATAAAAGCATAATGAAGGTTTTTTCAATGAAAAAGAGTGGTTCTTTGCCCCCTCCTCCTTTCTGTAGGCAGAGTTCTAAGATGGCTCCCAAGATTCCTCTTCCCTGGTGTACATGACCTACATAATCCCTCCTCTTGAATGTGGGCATTATTATGAATATGATGGATTTCACTCCCATGATTAATTTTTATTATATGGCAAATATGAAGATTTGACATTTGATGCAATTAAGGTCTCAAATCAGTTGATTTTGAGTCTAAAAAAATGTGGGGCAGATTATCATGGGTAGACCCCAATGAATCAGGTGAGCCCTTTAAAGAGACTGGGCCCTTTCTGAAGTCAAAGATAGGAAGCATCAGAGAGATTCTGCTATTAGCCTTGAAGAAGTAAACTGCCATGCATCTAGGACTTGTGGACAGCCGCTAGTAATTGAGAGCAACCCCCAGATGACAAGAAGTGGAGATTTCAGTCTTATAACCACAGCCACTTAATCTATCAGCAACCTGAATGAGTTTGGAAGAGGTGCTCCAGGCTTATTTTGTATCTTCCCACCATAGCCCTCAGATCAGCCATTTCTCCAAGCAGCCCAGATTCCTTTTACTTAAGAATAGCATTTATAAACCAATACTGGTCGCTAGATGTGCTCATTACTACTGAATGTCGCTGCATCTAGTACCTTCTTAAGACACAACTAGGGAATATGTGTATTGTGTGTATGTATAAATGTACACACATTTACATCTATATTTCAACATATATTGGAAACCATGATTTCACACCAGCATCTCGAATTCCAGTACGATTTTCTACCTTTCCTTTTTTTTTTTTTTTTTTTTTTTTTTTTTTGAGACAGAGTCTCACTCTGTCACGCAGGCTGGAGTGCAGTGGTGTGATCTCAGCTCACTGCAACCTCTTCCTCCTGGGTTCAAGCAGTTCTCCTGCCTCAGTCTCCTGAGTAGCTGGGATTATAGGCATGTGCCACCATGCCTGGCTAATTTTTGTATTTTTAGTAGAGACGGGGTTTCACTATCTTGGCCAAGCTGGTCTCGAACTCCTGAGCTCAGGTAATCCATCTGTCTTGGCCTCCCAAAGTGCTGGGGTTACAGGCGTGAGGCACCGTGCCCGGCCTATTACCTTTCCTCATTTTTAACAACCTTCTTCAACAGCGAGAATTCTGGATCCCAATATCTTTAATATACATATTAATTTAATTTATTACAATCTCCATCGCCACTGCAGCTACCCACTGCTACCCCATCTCTGAGTGAAGGATAAGACTCTGATACTCTTCTGGGCTTCAGGCATACTGAGCCATGCCCCTGCCACCACCACATTCTCCACCTCACGTAAAGACACTGCCCTCACTCTGCTTGGGCTCCAACACCTTATGTCAGATCGCCATCACCAATCTGGATTCCTCCCCAGCCCTTTCAGAATTCAGTGCCCTATATCTTGCACAAATTCCCTCCTCACCCTCCCCAGGCTCAGACACCCTGTGCTGGGCTGCCAGCATCATCACTCCCCACACAAACATCTCTCATTCCACTTGGTGCTCCAGTTCCACTTGGGGTATAGATTCCACCTTTAATCCTACTTCACCCTCATCCTCCAACTGACCTGTGCAGATGTCCTCTTCAGCCTCTTTTGGCTCTGACACCCTTTTTTGAGCCACTCTTCTAAGCAGATGGCCTCCTCACTCTGCTTGGGCTCTCACACTATGTCAGGTGGCCATCCTGTGAAGACATGCATCTTCCCTATATAGGGTTCCTACATCCTGGGTCAGATTGCCATCTTCCTTTTGTGACTTCAATTTTTGTCTGACTCCATTATCCTCACCCTGCTCAGGCTCTGGTGATAGCCCATGCTTGGTTACCCTCTCATGTTGACATTCTCAATGTAGTCAGGTTCTGACACACTGTGTCTCTGTCTCCCTTTTCTCACTCTGGAGATGCCATGCTTTGTGGGCCCATGAAATTGTTTCTTCATTCCCTAAGTTTATGGTATATTTCTTTATTACTTCTAATTGTCAAAGTAAGCCTATGAGGTAGATGATGTCATTGCCATTTCACACCAGAAAGCTAAAATGGTTGAGTTTTTCCCAGGATAATTCAGCAAATGATTGAGCTGGAATTTGAACCCAAGTCTGTCAAACTCAGAAGTTCTGAAGCACTCTTTATACCAAAACACCTCCAGAGAAGCAGCCGGAGGTGCAGATAAAGGGGGAAAGGTAGCCTGTTTCAGCAGAAAAAGCACCATGTTTTCATTATTGTATTGTGTTTGAATCCCATTTTCTTCATTTTTAAGCTGTGTGACATTTGGCAATTAATCTTCCTGAAACTTAGTTTCTTTATCTGGAAAATGGAGCTAAAAATAAAATCTGTCATGCCTACATTATGATTTTGATTTGAGATTCCAATGAGGTAATGGATGTAAATACACTGAAAAATTTAAGGGTCAATACAATGGAAGTTGTCTAATATGCATTTTTAAGGGAACCAAAAGGGATCTTGGGGAGGGGGTGGATTGTCCAAATCAAATTCCACATCATCATCACCTTTTTCTGAAATCAGCCATTCATTCAAGATAGGTCCAGAGGGTTAATTTGGGTCATTTGGACTAGAAATATATTTATGTTATTACAAATGAAATGATCCCCAAATGTCAGAGGAATTTGAAGTTGTCACTTTTAAGATATAATTTGTATCAAGAAGTTTTGCCTGGAAATATAAATTTTGGAGATATCAGCATGTAGATAATATTAAAAACTATCAGACTGTATAAGATTATTGGAAATTTAGTGGAGATAAAAAGAGAGAGAGTAGTAATCCAGTACTGACCCACAGGGTACTCCATAATTAAGAGTCTGAGGAAATAAGGAGGACTCAGCAAAGAATACCAAACAGAAATGGCCAGTAAAACAACAAGGAAGAAGTGGATGGATCAAACAGAATACCAACAATAAAACATAGACCTAAATCCAGACATAATAACTCAATCACATGTAAATGGTCTAAACTTCAAAAGCCAAATCCAGTCCCCAGTCCACTATGTGTGGCTTTTTTTTTGAGATGGAGTCTCACTCTGTCACCCAGGCTGGAGTACAATGGTGTGATCTCGACACACTGCAACCTCTGCCTCCAGGATTCAAGCGATTCTCCTGCCTTTGCCTCCCGAGTAGCTGGGATTACAGGCATCTGCCACCATGCCCAGTTAATTTTTGTATTTTTAGTAGAGACAGGGATTTCACCATGTCATGACAGCCAGGCTGGTCTTGAACTCCTGACCTTAGGGGATCCTCCTGCCTCAGCCTCCCAAAGTGCTGGGATTACTGGTGTTAATTTGTTAAACTTGACAAATTTAAAAGTATTGAAATAATTCAAAGTCTATTATCTGTACATAATGGAATTAGATTAAAAATCAGTAAGAAGGCTGAACACAGTGGCTCACACCTGTAATCCCAGGACCTTAGGAGGCAAGGCAAAAGGATCACTTAAGCCCAGGAGTTTGAGACCAGCCTGGGAAACAGAGTGAGAACCCATCTTTACAATTCTTTTTTTAATCTGCCAGGCATGGTTGTGTGCACCTGTGGTTCCAGCTACTTGAGAGGCTGGGGTGGGAGGATCACTTGAGCCTGAGAGGTTGTAAGGCTGAAGTGAATCGTGATTGTGCCACTGCACTCCAGCCTAGGAAACAGGGTGAGATCTTGTCTCATTAAAAAAAAAAAAAAAAACAGTCAATAAGAAAGATAATAGAAGCCCAGGCACAGTGGCTCACACCTGTAATCTCAGCACTTTGGGAGGCCAAGAGCAGGTGGATCGCTTGAGCCCAGGAGTTTGAGACCAGCCTGGCCAACATGGCAAAACCTGGTCTCTATAAAAATTAGCTGTGGTGGTGTACATCTGTAGTTCCAGCTACTTGGGAGGCTGAAGCACAAGAATTGCTTGAACCCAGGAATCTCAAGTCAATAATCTAAAATGGATTAGAGCTAGAAAAAGTATAGCAAAATAAATCCAAAGCAAAATGAATGAAGGAAATGAAGACAACCGTAGAGATCAATGAAATTGTAAACAGAAAAATAATAGGGAACATCAATGAAACCAAAGCTTTGTAGGTCAAAATCAATGAAAAAAAAATCAGTTAAACCAAGTTCTTTGTAAAGGTCAGTAAAATTGATAAACTTTTAGGCAAACTGATAAGGAGCAAAAGAGAGATGACAAAAAATACCAGTGTTAGGAATGAAAAAGGGGATAAGACCAGAAATCCTGCAAGAAATGAAAGGGAGAAGAGAATACTACAAACAGCTATATGCACACAAATTTGAGATTATAGATGAAATACACCAACTCCTCTAAAATCACAAATGACTAAACCCATATAAAAGGAAGTAGATAACCTGAATTAGTCCTTGTAACTATTGAAGACATTGAAGTCATAGTTTAAATTTTATACATAAGAAATCTCCAGGTTCAGATATTTTCACTGGCAAATTCTACCAAAATCTATAAAAGAAACACCACCAATTCTACACTGTCTCAACATTAGGAAGATGTCAATTCTTTCCAAATTAATTTAGATTTAACACAACTCCCATAAAAATTCCCAAATAATTTTTTGTACATATAGACAAGCTCATTCTAAAATTTATATAGAAAGACAAAGGAACTAGAATAGTCCAAATATTTTTTTTAAAAGAATAAAATTTGAAGACTCATGCTAGCTGATTTTAAAAATTACTATAAGCTACAGTAATGAAGATAAGTGTGATACTGGTCAAGTGATAGACAAACATATCAACTTAATGGATTAGAGATATCAGAACTAGGTCCACACAAATATGAGCAACTGATTTAATTGGTGTATTTAGACTATTATTTACATTTAACGTAATTATTGATATGTCAAGACTTAAATTTGCCATTTTATTATTTGTTTTGTTATCTTTGTTTTTTGTTTTTTTCTTTTCCTGCTTTCCTGTGGGTTACTTGAACATTTTTTAGAATTCCATTTTTATTTCTCTATAGTATTTTGGAGTATATCTCTTTGTATAGTTTTTTTAGTAGTTACTCCATACATATATAAAATTTATGCATATATAACAGTTCAAATACACTTAATGTAATTGCTGGTAAGCTAGAATTTTATGTTTGACATTTTGTTACTGGCTTTCTGAGTGTCATGTCCTTTTTGTTTCTCTAGTCCTCTATGAATGGCTTCTTTTGTGTTAAATACATATTTTCTAGTCTATTATTTTAATTCCTTTGATATTTCTTTTACTATAGCCATTTGAGTTATTTTGTTAATGATTGCCCCAGGGATTATAATTAACAATGTAAAACAATCTAGTTCAGATTGACACCAACTTAATTTCTATAGTAAACAATGAAAACCTGTTCCAATATGGCTTTTTTCCCTTTTCCCTCTTTTGTACTATTTTATTTATACCAATTAAATTTGTATACATTATAAACTCATCAACACAGTCGTATAATTGTTGCTTTATGCAGTTATCATTTAAATCAGGTAAAATTTAACAGTGTCATAAAAAATATATTTATATTGTCTTTTATATTTACTTACATAATTTCCTTTATTGATGTTCTTTATTTCTTTGTGTGAATACAAGTTACTCTCTAGTGTCCTTTTGTATCAGCCTAAAGGACTCCCTTTAATATTTCTTATGCGATATGTGTGCTAACGATACATTTTCTCAATTTTTCTGTATTTGAGAATGCCTAAGTTTCTGTTTTCTTGAAGAAGAGTTTGGCTGATATCGAATTCTTGGTCAACAGCTTTTTTTCTTTGATCTCTTTGAATATGTCCTCCCACTGTCTTCTGGCTTCCATAGTTTCTGATGAGAAGTGACCTGTTACTCTTATTGAAGCTCCCTTATACTTGAAGTCTTTTCTCTTACTAGTTTAAAAATTCTTTTTGACTTTCAACAGTTTGACCATGATGGGTCTAAGTGTGGATCTTTTTGTCTTTATCCTGCTTGGAATTCTTTTAGCTTCTCAGATGTGCATATTAGTGTTTTTCATCAGATTTGGGGAGTTTCCTGCCTTATTTATTCAAATACCCTTTCTTTATTTTCTTACTATCTTCTCCTTCTGAGATGCTCATTATACATATATTGATATGCTTGATGGTGACCTCACAAATATCTAAGGCTCAGATAGTTTTTCTTTTTTTTTTTTTTTTTTTGTTCCTCAAGCTGGATAATATCAATGACCTACGTTTAAATTCACTGATTCTTTCTTCTGCCTGCTCAAATTGTCTCTTGAGCCTTCTTGTGAACTTGTTATTTCAACCTTATACTTTTCAACTTAATATTTCTATTTGGTTTTATAGAAATAGTTTCTGTCTCTTTATCGATATTCTCTATTTGATGAGACAACCTCCTTTAGACATGGTTTTCTTTAGTTTTTTTGAAAATATTTATAATAGCTGATTTAAAGTCTTTCTCTAGTAAGCTGATATGGTTTGGCTGTGTCTTCACCCAAATCTCATCTTAAGTTGTACTCCCATAATTCCCACATGTTGTGGGAGAGACCTGGTGGGAGATAATTTGAATTGTGGGGGCAGTTTCCCCCATACTGTTCTCGTGGTAGTGAATAAGTCTCATGAGATCTGACGGTTTTATCAGGGGTTTTCGCTTTTGCATCTTCCTCATTTTCTCTTGCCACTGCCATGTAAGAAGTGCCTTTTGCCTCCTGCCATGATTCTGAGGCCTCCCCGGCCATGTGGAACTGTAAGTCTAATTAAACATCTTTTTCTTCCCAGTCTCAGGTATGTCTTTATCAGCAGCATGAAAACGGACTAATACATAAGCTCTGAGCTTCCTTAGGGATAGTGTGTATTGACTGTTTATGCATGGGAGCATACTTCTTTGGGCCCCCTTTTTTTGGTAAGTTCATAATATTTTATTGAAAATTGGACATTTTAAACAATATAATTTGTCAACTTTGTAAATCATACTACTCCATCCAGGGTTTGCTTGTTTCTGCTTATTGTCATTGCTGTTTATTTAGTGTTTTTCCTGGACTAATTGTGTAAAGTTTGTATTTTTTTATTCTGTATGACTAGTGAAGTCAGCGCTTAGTTAGCTTAATCGACAGCCCTTGATTGGACAGAGACTTTCTCAAATACCTTGAACATATGAGTCTTCCAGTCTTCATAGAGGAACTCTGTGTGTGAGTTGGAACATACCTTCAACATTCTGGCTGAGAATTTACAACCCTGCCTTAGGCTTTACTTCCTGCATGAGAAGTACCTCAGGCTGGCCTGAGATGAGAACTTAGGACCCTTTCAGGTCTTTCTTGGGCATGTTCTCATCTCTGCACATGCATGGCCTTCTAGATTCCCAGGGATGTGTCAGAGCTTTTCAAAGCCCCCTGTAGATATTTCATTTCCCAGTTTTTTTGTTTGTTTGTTTTTGTTTTTTGGTCAGCCTCTTGTTGGCTCTGGAGGTAACAACACCTCCAGTTGCAATATTAAACAATTGCTACTGATTGTTTTTGACAAATGGTAAGGCTGTTCACACAGAGTGAGCTCTTGAGTCTAAGCCCTGAGAAGGTAGCTTTTCAGTAAGCTGTGAGATCAAATAGTGAATTTTAGTTGGGGGGTGGAGTTTTGAGAAGCTCCCAACTTGTTCTACTCACTCCAGTGACTAGTAGATACCAGTTTTCATAGCTGTTAAGGTTGCAGGGCTTTCAGTCTTCAAGGCTCACACTGTGGAGCTGGGGAGAGGAGAATGACATTAGAGAAGTTAAAATGCCACAGGCATTTCACCAAGATTCAGCTGTTTTGCTTGAATAAATTTTCTTCAAATTGTTGCTAGCCTTCAGTTAATTTCCAGATTCTGAAAAAGTTGATTTTTGACTGTTTTGGCAGTGTTTTTATGTCTTTCATAGAGGAGTGGATTTTTGAAGATTTTTACTCTGCTGTTCCAGAGGTAGAAACCTTAACTCACTTTTAAGTGTGGTTTGACATCACAATACCTTTAAAAAAAAAAAACCCTGCACTTTAAAATATATATATTTCTAAATATATTTCATATCTATATATGTATATATAAATAGAAGTATATATATAAATAGAACTATATATGTATTTATGACTGGTATGAAAATTGAACGTGTCATCTTCTAGTACTTTTATTTCAAAATCACCTTTCCTTGCCTGGCATGTCCAGGGACTCATCTTCCTGGGGAACGCAATTGCACTCAGAGGAATGAGACAGTAAACAATTAACAGATAAAGTGCACATGACTGTTAGCAGGAAGCTCCTAGTTCATAAGAATTTGGGACCTTTACTCCACGCTCCAAATTTTTAAACTAACTTTTTAAGAGATTCCACAGAAGTGGTCTCATTTACCATTCCCATAAGTCTTAAATAAATACAAGCTTTGTATCCCAGCTGTATCCTACATAAAAATACCTCAAATTTATTTGCCTGGATGTGTTGCTTGGCAGGTATATTTGTTACATAATAATATAAACTAGACTTTAATCTTGGACTTCCTGAATGAATTTGTGATTCAGCCCCATATCTGCTGACACACCAGCTCTTTTCAGCCTTCCATATGCCCACAGACTGTAAGCCAATTTAAACTTCCTCATGTAGCTGAACTCAGTTAGGTAAACCTGGAGTCAACAGAAATGCTCCTTATTTCTGCCAAATGCACATAAAACAGTCATTTCAGTCCATGAAGGAGGAAAGCCTGGTTGCTGTGAATTCCTTATTATCTCAGAGACTGAATGTCTGTCCTTGTGTAGCTGTGAAGGATTCTATGTTCTCCCTAAGTTGGGGAGATGATGTGAGTGGCCCCTCAGGAAACAGAAACCTGCCCAACCTCCCCTGCCTCCTGCCACTCTGGACTGCCTGCAGTTCTGGAGGGCTGTGTTCTTTGGGCTGCGTCCTGCACCTAAATCTGAACCAGCGGAGGAAAAAAAAAGAAGGGAAAAAATGCCCTTGACTTTTAAAATAGGATGTGCAGGACTTCTGCCAAGGCGCTGGAACAGCAAGCCAGGGAACAGGGTACCCTGGAACAAATGGGAGACCTGGGAGATCTTCACCTGGGAAGACACTGCTGGGGCCCATGGACTTTGTTCTGTTAAATCTTGGCAAGGACCTGTGACAAGGCTGTGGTGTGGGAGCTGCATGATGGTCCATGAAACAGGCCTTCTGGGCCCACCCATGAATGAGCAAGGGTCTGTTGTTCAGAACTCTCCAGGGTCAAATCACAGGATTTGTAAAGAGATTCAGGACATCAGTCACTGGGCCCTGCCTCCTGCCTCAGAGGCCTCACTCACATTTCCTCTGTTGTCAGAGGCAGCCTTAGTGAACCAGGCAAGGGTACATCTCGCTTTCCACCCTCCTTTGATCTCAGCAACTCTCACACTCCTTATCTCAAATTGTCCTCCCTGACATTCTGGAAGCCATGGAAGGGCATTTAGTGTACCTGCCCCATCCAAAGCTGTATTCTCTGCAAGGATCAAGCACATAAAAGGCACTTGCTCAATATTCATCATTAACATTTAAAACATTTAAATGGGTGCTGCTTTTTTCCATCCAACAATAAGAAAAATGGTGACCTTTAAGTGAAAGAGAATAAATAGGATTTTAAAAAACATTTAGGCTGGGTGTGGTGGCTCACACCTGTAACGCCTGTAATCCCAGTACTTTGGGAGGCCAAAGCAGGTGGATCACCTGAGCTCAGGAATTTGAGACCAGCCTGGCCAACATGACGAAACCCCACCTCTACTAAAAATGCAAAAATTAGCCGGGTGGTGGTGCACCTGTAATCCCAGCCACTTGTGAGGCTGAGGCAGGAGAATAGCTTGAATCTGGGAGGCAGAGGTGGCAGTGAGCCGAGATTGTGCGACTGCACTCCAGACTGGGGGACAGAGTGAGACTATGTCTAAAAACAAAATAAAACAAAAAACATTTACTCCTTATCCATGAAACAACATAGATGGAGGTGATGTGTCCTTCTGCTCAGGTAATTCAAGAATTCCCCAGACAAAGGCAGAAATGAAGGAGAATGGCCAAGTATGTAGCTAGTGATTCCCTATGCATAAGCCAGCTGCATACATGCCACCCCTTATGTGACATTCCCACGAACATCTGAGGTGTCCTCCATGGCTCTGCACAGTTCCTCCTGAGCAAGCCATACTCCTTTGTTATTTCCAAACTTGAGAATCTTAATTAGTACTAGCCACCAATTACCTAATACACACTTCACAGCTGATCACCACACTCCAGTGGATCAGGGATTGCAGTTGAGAGCACTGGTTGCTTGAGTTGGGAGTTGATGTCTCTCAGTCAAAGACCACCAGGAACCCACATATAGTCAACAAAGTCAGGTTTACTATTTGCTGCAGCAAAAGAGATTGCATATGGGGGGTGTCTTTGTCTGTTTTCTGTTGCTATAACAGAATACCACAGACTGGATAATTTATAAAGAAAATGTTTAGCTCATGGTTCTGGAGGCTGGGAAGTTCAAGAGCATGGAACTGGCATCTTGTGAGGCCTTCTTGCTGCATCATACCATGGTGAAGGGCATTACATGGTGAGAGGGCAACAGCAGGAGAGCCAGAGAGAGCTCGCTTCTATAATAAAGCCCTTCCCTCAATAACGAACCCACTCCTGTGATAGTGACATTAATCCATTTATGACCACAGAGGCCTCATTAACCCATTAATCCATTCAGGAGGGCAGAGCTAACATTAATTCATTCGTGAGGGCAGAGGGATTAATTTTCCAACACATGAACATTTGGGGGCACATTCAAACCATAGCAGAGAGGAACTGAGGAACATCTTAACAGGAGGGAATTAGGGACAGACAGGGCTTTTGAGACCAGAAAAAGTCATAGGATGATCCTGGAAGGAATGGGTCAGATTTTGTAAACTAGAGAGTTGCTGGAAGAGTCAGTACTCTTGTCTGGCTGTGTGAGTGAGTGGGTGTTAGGAGAGTTTATGCTTACATGATTTGTGACATTCATGTTCTGAATGGGTGCCATTTATGGGTTAGTTCTAGAGCAGCAATGTTGAAAAGTTGTGACTTGTTTCAACTGTCAGTTCTCCCTGACAGCCTTGCTGCCAATAGAGCAATTTTTCACTCTGTCACTGGAAAATGTAGCAAATGAGAGAAATGGACACCAGGAAATGACTCTGCCCACCCTACAACTGTCTCTCACCATGCAAAGAGGGAGAGTTGCATACAGAGATGCTAAAGGAGAAAAGACACCCTGGGCAATTTCTCAGGTAGGGGGACCACCTTGACCTGGAAGGCATTTCTGTGGAATTCCTGTCCATTTGTCTTTTGACTCACTTTTGATCTTGATTATAATTTTTTCCCTTCTGTTTGTCTAGGAGGAAAAGGAAATGTGGGTCATGCATCCTGGTTCTTAGGGCAGAGCCTGGCTTTAATCAGCATGCAGATGGAACCCACATAGTCTTTAACTTGCTCTGTAATGTCACCTGAAGTTAATAAAAGCAGAGATTCCAATTAGTTAGCCTGACTCACTGGTAGACTATAGTGGAGGGAGGCTTCCCTGGCTTTACTGAGGGTGTATCTTAGAGCATTCAGGTTGCTATAATAAACTACCTTAGGCTGGGTGACTAATAAACAACAAAAATTTATTTCTCACAGTTCTGAAGGTTGGAAAGTCCAGGATCAAGGTTCCAGCAGGTTTGGTGTCTGGTGAGGACCTGTTTCATGACCCATAAATGGTGCTTTTTGCTGTGTCCTCACATGATGAAAGGTAGCAGACACACTCTCTGGGTTTCTTTTTTTTGAGACAGTCTCACTCTGTCACCCAGGCTGGAGTTCAGTGCTGCGATCTCGGCTCACTGCAACCTCTGCCTCCTGGGTTCAAGTGATTCTCCTGCCTCAGCCTCCCAAGTAGCTGGGATTACAGGTGTCTACCAACACACCGGCTAATTTTTGTATTTTTAGTAGAGATGGGGGTTTCACCATGTTGGCCAGGCTTGTCTTGAACTCCTGACCTCAAGTGATCTGCCCACCTTGGCCTCCCAAAGTGCTAGGATTATAGGCATGAGCCACCGCACTCAGCCTCTGGGTTTCTTTTATAACGGCACTAATCCCATTTATGAGAGCTCCACCTTTATAAACTAATCACCTCCCAAAAGCCCTATTTCGTAACACCATCACCTTGGAGATGAGGTTTCAACATATGAATTTGGGTGGTTGGGGAAGACATAAACATCCAGACCACAGAAAGGGATAAGAGCCGAATCAGCTGCTGCAGGAATATTGTTAGAGAGGAGGGAGACAGCAGGCCTGGAAGAGGAGGTTTGGGGGAGGGAGTGTTTTTGATCCTGCAGATTCTGAGGAGAGAATGGCTTTGATTTTGTTTGCAGTTCTCCAGGCAAATCCAGGGTGGGGATTAAGAGTCCATAGCCCTTCCTATTCCTGGAGTCAATGAATCTCTTTATGAAATATGCTGATTGAGCCCCTTGTTTCATCTTTTTACTGCTGAAGTGAGTAGAATCATGTCATTACTAGTTATAAAATTAGTCCATGTCTTTTTTAGAAATAGAAAAAGAAAAAAGTCCACAATGTTTGAAAATCAGCGCCCTGAATGTCCCAGTATGACTCTGCCCTCATTGCAAAATGGCTTTCCTCTCTGGCTCTAAATTTAGCTGCAATTACACTAATAAAATCATCATCTTGCTCCAAGATTATTAGCAAAGAAAAGGATGGCTGAGCTGGGATGTGGACTTAAAGTGAAGTGACTGGTTGGAAGTTGGTGGCTGTCTATGTTCCCTAGGATGGGGATGACCCCTTTCAGCAATAGGTGATTTACCCCAAGCTGGTGTTTGGAGGGGAGGTTGGGATACTAGGTGTGTTCATTTCCTAGGGCTGCCGGCACAGAATACCACAAACCAGGTGGCATTCTCTCACAGTTCTGGAGGCTACAAGTCTGAAATAAAGGTATATACAGGGCCACACTTCCTCCAAAGGCTGCAGGGAATGATCCTTCCTTATCTTTTCCTAGCTTTTGGTGATTGCCAGCAATCTCAGCATCCCTTTGCTGTGAAAGCATGACACCAATCTCTGCTTCTGTCTTTTCTCTCTCTCTGCATGTTTCTCTCTCTGTCTCTCTCTCTCTGTGTGTGTGTGTGTGTGTGTGTGTGTGTGTGTGTGTGTGTGTGTTTTCTCTTATGGATGCCAGTCATTGTATTATGACTCCATCTTAACTAATTACATCTGCAAAGACATTATTTCTAAATAACATCACATTCATAGGTACCAGGTGTTAGGACATTGACTTAGTTTGGCTGTGTCCCCATCCAAATCTCGTCTTGAATTGTAGCTCCCACAATTCCCACGTGTCATGGGAGGGACCTGGTGGGAGATAATTGAATCATGGGGGCAGGTCTTCCCCATGCTATTCTTGTGATAGTGAATAAGTCTTATGAGATCCAATGGTTTTATAAAGAGGAGTTCCCCTGCACAAGTTCCCTCTTGTCTGCTGCCATGTAAGACATACCTTTGCTTCACCTTTGCCTTCCACTATGATTGTGAGGCCTCCCCAGTCATGCAAAACTGTGAGTCCATTGGACCTCTTTTTCTTTATAAATTACCCAATCTTGGGTATGTCTTTATCAGCAGCATGAAAACGGACTAATACAGACATAAACATATCTTTTGGAGGGACAGAGTTCAGCCTACAACACAAAGCCTATTACGCTCCTCAGGCAAGAGGCTGGGACAGAGCTAAGGCTGGCCCTGATCAGACTCTTCCATGATGCTGGAAAGGATATTCTAACCTTTGATACAGGCCATTTTAGCCTGAGTTTTGCAATTTAGGTAATCAGGCTGGGCACTGTGGCTCATGCCTGTAATCCCAGCACTTTGAGAGGCTGAGGTGGGAGGATCGCGCGAACAGGTGGTGACTGAAGTGGCATGAGAATATGCCACTGCACTCCAGCCTGGGTGACAGAGCGAAACCCTGTCTCAAAAAAGGAAGAAGAGGAAGAAGAAAAGGAAGAAGAAGAGGAAGAAGGAGAGGAAGAAGGAGAGGAAGAAGAAGAGGAAGAGGAAGAAGAAGAGGAAGAAGAAGAGGAAGAGGAAGAAGAAGAGGAAGAGGAAGAAGAAGAGGAAGAGGAAGAAGAAGAGGAAGAGGAAGAAGAAGAAAAGAAGAAAAGAGGAAGAAGAAGAAAAGAAGAAAAGAAGACGAAGAAGACGAAGAAGAAGAAGAGGAAGAAGAGGAAGAAGAGGAAGAAGAGGAAGAAGAGAAGAAGAGGAAGAAGAGAGAAGAAGAAGAAGAAGAAGGAAGAGGAAGAGGAAGAAGAAGAAGAAGAAGAAGAAGAAGAAGAAGAAGAATTAAGTAATTTTGGGGGAAGGGTAAGGCAGGTGCACGGAGTCAAATGTGTTCTATTCCTCAGTCCACAGCATAATCTCCCCATCAATGACAGAGGGATCTTGTCATTTTATTTTCTCCCTTTCTTCCCTGAGTCAGTCAGGATAGTTATGCTGGAGCAACAGACAACCTTAAAATCATTGTGGCTTAAAACAACAAAGGACCATTTTTTGCTCATGCTTTTGTGCCTCACAGATCAGCAGTTCACTGTGATCACTCAGACACCTGAGCTGACAGGGCAACCTCCACATTGAGTGGGGCCATTGGCCGTATGAGAGGAGAGAGAACTCTGGGGGTCCCAGCATCTGTGAGTTCCTTGGCCTGGAAGAGACTGGCACCATTTCTGAGCCACCACTGGTCCCAGTGCCATGCCCTCCCACGAGGGCACAGACTGCCAGCCTATCATGGGCCCAGAGGTGGGAGAGGAGGAAGTATTAGGCCAAATTTGCTAATGTCTACCACAAATGCCAACTGTTTTGTGCCTTGTCCATCACCTTGCCCACAGGACAGGCTGGCACTGGAGCTTCCTCAGTGAGCATGCAGACAAGATGCCTGCTCTTGTGGAGGTGGGATCCCAGCAGGTCAGGTCTGTAGGGATGCTTTTGGCTGCAAACAAGAACTCCATCTGAAACCTACTTAAATCATAACCACGTTATCTCACATAACAGGAAGTCCAGTATTCGTATGAGAAAGACTCCCTAGAGGGCAATGTTCTTGCCTCCTACAGCTTTCAAGCCCAGGTCTGGCACTCCCTGGGAGCTGGACAGGAATGAAGGAATGGGAGCAGTAAATTACCTTGCCACTCAGGGCCCCAGCAAGGGGCGAGGAGTGAACTCTTCCTCTGATGGAGTTTTGCCTGGGTCAGGTGGACAAACGAGTCAAAGAGGCAGAGATCTTTACTTGCAGAAACACGTCTGGCCACTCAGCCAACCATAAGAAAGGAAGGCAAGCTATTGCGTAAGTGCCACCGCATGGCTGAGGTGAATCCCGGCATAAGTAAGCAACGTATATGACAGAGCACACTTTCCCTCTAAAGAATGCATCTAAAGAGCTCCCTGACCTAAGAAACTAGATTGCTAAGATCTAATTTTTCATTAAACGTGGTCAGATTCAGAAAATCCCATCAGCCCAAATCTAATTTTCATCATCATAGTCTCTTGTTTGCAAGTCAGCTAATATTTCTGTGGTCTGGCCAATGCTGTGTTTTGTTGGAAATCCTCTTTGTGGCAAAGGGTGGCCTAAGTTTCTCATTAGACTTCCTCTAATAAGAACCAACTTCTCCATGAATCAAGTGCCAACTTCTCCATGAATTGGTCTTGACTCTTCCAGTGATCCTTTTCCCCCAACTTCTGACCTTGGTGAACCTGCAGCACCACGCACATTGGATTTTTCACTCTGTTTCTACCATTGTTCAAAGTATCCCCTTGTGACAGATGTGGAGATCTTACTTCTGAACTAGAGGGTAAGTTTTATTTTAGGCAGAAATCATTTGTTTGAAAAGAACACCCAAAAGAATGCATGCAAAGGAAGACTGAAAGGACACAGGGCTATCTGATAAAATCCACTGACTGGAAGCCAGGTTGCATGAGGCACTGGAAACCCAAACAGGAAACCAGAAGTGGCGTTTTCAAAATTGGCCCTAAAATCCTTTGAAACCTCTCAGCTCAATTCAATTTAGTAAGTACTCATTGGCCTATGTCCACCTCCTAGGACTCAGTGGCTTCTTGTGACTACTTTGATCAACAGAGTATGGTGGAGGTAACAATATGTGATTGGGTCCTAAAAGGCCACGTAGCTTCCACATTGTTCCCTGGACCACTCATGCTAGTAACACGAGCCATTGTGTTAGAAGCCCAACTACTCTGAGGCCACCTGGCTCAGAGGTGGGTTTACTGGGAGTCTGAACATGTGCCCAAGGAGAGATATGAGGAAGTCAGACTCAAATGGGTCACTTTCCACCAACCACTGCCTCAGCTTTACCAAGCTCTCCCTGCAGGGAAGGAAAGATGAATTTTTGTGAGTCTTAGCTTGTATATATGAAAATCTCTAAGTGTTTATGAGCTGCATAAATATTCCTGAATGTCTGCTGTGTCCTACACACTGTTCTAGGTGCTAAGCCACATGGAGAGCCCAAGGGTAGATGTTCCAGTTATCAGTCCTAGTCTTTAGGTCATCCCAGCCCAGGCAGACATGTGAGTGACCCTTAGGTAACCCCAGCCCCCAGGCATGGAGTCTTCCTAGCTGACGGAAGCAAAGACATTGTGGAGCAAATAGAAACTATTCCCCTGTGCTCTTTCTGAACTACTGGCCCACCGAATCCATGATAATTCATAATAAAATAATTGTTTTAAGCCACTAAGTGTTGGGATATTTTATGCAGCAATAACAAGCAGAACACAAAATTAAATTCTATCCTTCCAAGCCCCATGGTCTATTGTCTCCTTTCTTCCCACATCAGCATCATTGTTCTCTTTGTAGACAAGTTGTCTTTCCCTTGTGCACATGAGCCCAATATGGCCATCCAAGGCTTTACACCACTACCTCATTCAAACACTCAGGAGAGATTCTGAGTCCTAAGGCCAAACTCCTAGGATATGGGATCCAACTGTCATTGCACATGATTACAGTGTTTGCAACACCCAAGTGACGTGGATGATACACATTTGGCCCTCCATACCTGCAGGTTCTGCACAATCAACCAACTGCATATCAAAAATATTCAGAAAAAAGGAATAAAAATAACATATGTTTTAAAACGTATAGCAACTATTTACACAGCATTTATATCATATCAGATATTATAAGTAATCTATAGATTACTTAAATTATGCAAGAGAATGTGCATAGGCTCTCTTCAAATACTATGCCATTTCTGTTTTTTTTTTTTTTTTGAGACAGAGTCTCACTCTGTCACCTAGGTTGGAGTACAGCAGTGCTATCTTGGCTCACTGCAACCTCCACCTCCTGAATTCAAGTGATTCTCCTGCCTCAGCCTCCAGGTAGCTGGGATTACAGGCGTATGCCACCACACCCAGCCAATTTTTATATTTTTAGTAGAGATGCAGTTTCACCAAGTTGGCCAGGCTGGTCTCAAACTCCTGACCTCACATGATCCACTCGCCTTGGCCTCCCAAAGAGCTGGAATTACAGGTGTGACCCACCGCACCCAGCCCTATGCCATTTTTCTATCAGGGACTTGAGCATCCATGGATTTTGGTATCCATGGGGGGCCCTGGAGCCCATCCTCTGCAGATACCAAGGGATGACTGTAATTACATATATTACAAATACATTTACTACATACTGACAAACCCCTTTCACTGCTTTTTTGTAGCTCTCAACCCTCTTTGACATTACACATTTTTTCATTTACACATCTACTGTCTGTCCCCTTGCCAAAATGTAAGCTCCATGAAGTCAGTGTCTTCAGCAATCTTATCCATTGTAACTTCAGCAAGTAGAACAGTGCCTGGAACGCAGTAGACATTCAGGAATATTTACGCAGCTCATAAACGCTTAGAGATTTTCATATGTACAAGCTAAGAGTCATAAAAGTTTATCTTTCCATCCCTGCAGTGAGAGCTTGGTAAAGCTGAGGCAGTGGTTGGTGGAAAGTGAGCAACCCATTCAAGTCTGACTTCCTGTCTCCTTGGGCACATGTTCAGACTCCCAACAAACCCATCAAGTTGACTGTGACTCTGCAGTGGTATTTCATTGTTGGCTTATTTTTCTTTTTGTTTGCTAGTGTTGTAGGTATAATAATTCTTAAAAAGTGATTTTTAAAACCAATCCAGAATCCTAGCTAACTTTCTACTGCTCAAGTGCCCATGATCTATTTGGCTTGCCTCTTGTCTCTTCCTGGTGGCAGCTGACTGATACCCAGATACCCAAGTCAGGCAGGTGGGCTAGCTGTAGAATACCCCTCCATTCAGGCCTTTCTGTCCTTCCAAAGGAGGGTTTGGTGGGTGGGGCAGATGTGACAACTGGAGGCATCACTGGGGCCTTCTTTGATTCAGGAACAAGAATGCTCATACATTGCTATTGGGGGTGGAAAATAACATAATTCTTACAGAGGAAAAATTGGCCCTAAAGATACAAAGGCAAAAATACAAAAGGACATATGCATATTGCTGCAATATTTTTAATAGCAAAGGGCTGGAAACAACCCAAATGTCAATCAGGAGTGACTGGTTGAATAAACAATGGTATGTTGTCATAATGGAGCATTTTACAATGGAAAACATACTATATGGTTCTATGGAGTGATAGCCAATATTTTAAGCAAAATAGAAGGGTCCAGGAAGGTGTGAAATAGCATGCTATCATTTATCATTTGTTTATATTGCTTAAATGGAAGGATAAAAGGGGAAATTTGATTACAGCAGAAGAGAAGGAGGAAATAGGGTGGAGGGAACTGGTCAGAAGATAAACTCTGAATACATTTTGTTTTGTAGATTTGACTTTGGAACCATGTAAATAGTTTACATAATTATAAAACAAAGTTAAAATTAAAAAGCAATCTCTAAAAATTTCAGGAAAATGAATGAGGTATAATCAGTAAATCCTGATTCTAGTTTGGAGCATGCCACAGAGAGGGGAACCATTCCAAGTAACTTTACAACAGCAAGTTGACTGTCTGTCCCTAATTGCATAAATGCTGAGGACACAAAGAATTGAAGAAAAAAAAAGATTTTAACTGTTTTTAGTTATCACATTTGTGTGTTAAGGTTGGCATTGTTCTTATAAGAATTTTTTTAAATGTGTAGTTAACTATTTTGGTGATGTTTAGAAGGAGGTTTTCAGAATGAGAGAAGGAGAGCAGATAGAGGATCAATGAAGTTACATTAAAAATGGAAACAAGGCCAGGCGCGGTGGCTACGCCTGTAATCCCAGCACTTTGGGAGGCTGAGGCAGGCAGACCACTTGAGGACAGGAGTTTGAGACCAGCTTGGCGAACATGGCAAAACCCTGTCTCTACTGAAAATACAAAAATTAGCTGGGTGTGGTGGTGCATGCCTGTAATCCCAGCTACTCGGGAGGCTGAGGCATGAGAATCACTTGAACCCAGGAGGTGGAGGTTGCAGTGAGCCAAGACTGCACCACTGCACTCCAGCCTGGGCAACAGAGCTAGACTCTGTATCAAAACTAAAATAAAATAAAATGAAAACACTACAAAAAATAAAAATTTTCTGGGCATAATGGCATGGACCTGTAGTCCCAGCTACTCGGAGGCTGAGGTGGAAGGATCGCTTGAGCCCAGGAATTTGAGGTTGCAGTGAGCTATGGTTGTACCATTGCAGTCCACTCTGAGTGACACAGAGAGACCCTGTCCCTATGCCAGTTCTCCCCTCTAAACAACATAAAACCGCCAGTAGTCCTGAATTAAATTGGAAGTATCAGCATGAACTCATGTAGTGTTTTATCCTAAAAAATATTAATAATACATATTTCCTAGCTCTAGCCACTAAAGCCAAGAAACTATGATGTAACCACTACCAATGAGCACTCTGAGCGCCCAGACCTTGATGTCTAATTACCATTCCCCACTAGAAGGAACCAGGGATTATTGGGGGAAAACAGCTGATTTCAGGGCAGGGACAGAAAATATACAAGATGAAAAAGACTACTAGGGTCATGTCAAAAGGAATCAGCCACCTCAAAGCAGCTCCCAAGAACCAAAGATAGAACAATTTGAGCAAAAACAAAGACAGTAACTGTAATTACTATTAATACAGATGATAACACACATGATAACATCAGGTATGTTTCAACCATGAGTTCATAATGTACTCAAAGAAGAAAACAACTCTCAGAGGGCATATTGGAAAGATGCCTGTGAACCACCTCATTTTGAAAACTGAAAAATAAAGGGAGGAAAGCCAAGAATCAATCCTACTTTTCTCATACAAACCAAATCTCAGGGTAACCAAATAACTGATGAGAGTATGTTTCTCTTTATAAAGTATGTCAGCTAATAAACAATGAAAAAATCAATAGCACTAGAATATTAATTGCAACCCCTACAGAAGTAATGGATCTGTGCAATCAGCGGGTGCTGACATCAGAAAAGAGAGGCAACCAGATATTTTGCTCCTCCTACTGGAAGGATCTGTCACCACCAATAAAGTAGTCTTGCCTAAATAAATCTAACTTGAATCTGACTAACTCTCTAGACTTACAAGAAATAGAGAAGACAGAGATGCACTCAGAAAAACTCATACTGTGAAAAATTCTACAATATAAATGACCCTATATTTTGTCTTCCAACAAACCTTCAGATTATTCCAATATATGCTGAAGTGTGAGACCCACTGCTACAGATTAAAAAAAGACTTAAAAGGCATATCAATAAATTACAGTGTATAGACCTACTGCAAGTAAACCAAAAAATATAAGCCACTCAGAGAAATGTCAACAATGGCTGAATATTTAAAGGTATCAAGGAATTAATGTTTTAGATGTGAATAGTATTTTGGTTATCCTTTTTTTAAAAGTTGTCTTTTAGAGATACATTCTAAAATATTTATAGATGAAATGATAGGATTGGATCTACTTTGAAATCATCATGAGGTGGGGTGATAGTAGATCAAACAAGTTGGCCATGTGTTCATTGATGAAGCTACTGATTCAGACATGGGGTTCATTATACTATTCTTTCTACTTTTGCATATGTTTGCAACTTTGCATGATAAAAAGTCTTAAAGCCCCTCCCTCAAATAATATGAAACTATATTACCTGGAAAGGGGTGCAAATGAATACTGGTTAACCACTAGTTACTCTTAGTACAGAGTGGGGCTCTGAAAGGACAAAATAAAAGTTGATTCCATAGAGGAGAGTGAGGAGAGAGCATACAGAGAACAAGACACTCCACAGGGAGAAGTGCCCAGCCATTATCCACAAAAGACCCATCATCCACATCATCCACAAGAAGTGCCCAGCCATCATCGTCCACAGCCATCATCCACATCCTAAGCAGTCAGCCATTTATACTTTGGTGCTGTGGGGACCGGGGCTGGGTGCGTGATTTCATCAGTGGGAAGCAGGTTTGATGATGGCAGATCTTGGTGATGGAAATTGTTGCTTTAAACTGGGCTGTTTGGCATCAAAGTTCTATCATATACCAGTTTAGAGGGCACCTGCTCTGGAGACTCCCCAAACACTCCCCACCTTCTGGGATGTGAGAGGCTTGTCCCCCTGAACACATCATATCTCAATATATCCCACATATATCCCACATCATATCTCATCATATCTCACATATGATGTGTGTGATGTGTGGGCTCTCCCTAGCCCATAGCTGTGACATCTCCCATTCAGGAACCTGGCCAGGCCCTTAGACTCTTCCGCCTGGTGTTGCGCACATGGGACTGGGTGGTGTGCAGGCTTCTGGCCCAGCATAGCTACATTTAGAAACATAAGGCTGTGGATAATGTTTTAATGAAGTCTTGTGACTTTAGTTTGCAGGTCCTTTTTCTGTTGTTAGACAGAGATTGCAGCTGAGCCCATGGGAGAAGAAAAATTTCAAAAGCAACTCTTGACTGTGTCTCAACCTTTGTCCAAAAAACAGTACAAGAATAAACCATCTCAGAAACCATCTTGATGTAGGGCTTGATCATTGAACTAGTGACATACTTCTGGCTCCATCTCATACCAGGGCAAATACAAAGATTTAAATAAAATATGTGTGATGAAATCTCACCAGCAGCTTGACATGCAATTAGATAATGAAACTTTCTTACAGCTTCTCTACCTCTTAAGTTTTAGCTTGAATGATCTTCCCCACCCTACCCCACACCCCATCCTACCACACCCCACTCAGCTCTGGCCAGTGTTTTCTCTCTTTGATCACCTGGAGGGCGTCACCCTGTAGTGAATTCATCAGAAACAAAAGGCCATGGAATCTATGACAACTCAAGCACTTTCCTAAACTCTCCACGGCCAGGTATTGTCCTTACCAATCTCCCATGTGGTCAAAACAAATTTGTATTGTGCAACAGTCCCAAACATCACCTCTGTGTTCTCTGACTCATTTATTCCAGTGTATTCAACCCAGACAGGAAGAGAGCCAGCCATCGCCTCCTAGAAGGAAGTGGGCTGTCTCATGCTCAGGTAGAAGTCAGGCAGGCAGGAAGGAGCAATCGCTTTTATTTTTTCAGTTATATTACCAGCTTATGTATTTGAGATATGATTTCTCAAAAGGGAAGTAACTCAGGCAGAATCCATGCTTTTAACAATGGGTCCTTGGTCTAGAAGGATCTGCGTGGGATCTAAGGCCCTCCTGTGACTCTCTGATGAGAAGGCAGGCAGGCATGTCACAGAGGAAAAGGCAGATAAGAACAACGTGCTGGGTCATGGGAGAAGACTCCACTTCCTATGCCACATGCACAGAGGCATGACTAGGCCCCCCGCACGACTAGAACCGCTTCATTCATAGCAAGCCTGGCTATAAAAATGCAGAAGGGCTGATAGTCACCTGACACACATTGCCACCTTTTCTCTCCCCAGCTAGTTCAAACTCACAAGGCCATTTGCACAGCATTTTGGAAAGCCACCCATCCCCTGAATGAAAAAGTTTTAAGAAAGTTAGTGCATAATCTAAGGGAAGGGCCTCAAAGCAGGAAAAAAAAAAAAAAAAAACAGTGATGGCAGCAGTTGAGTTTTGTGGCTGCTCTTCTGTGCTATTCCATGGGACGCCGTGCAACGCTGCCCTAGAAGCCTGGGTGCACTGGCGAGAGGGCAGGAACAGGCGGGAGGATCCACGCAGTCAGTGCCCGAAGCTGAGCCTTCGGGGAAGAGAAATGAGGTCAGCTCTCCACACCCCAGTGTCCCTGTGTACCCTTAGAAGTCATAGGGGGATACAAAGATGGTGACCTTGGACACATGGTTGGCCTGGAAGGAGCGGTCCAGGTATTCCGACATGTCGACGTCCACCTCCAGCGTCTGAGGCCCCTCCAGGGTCTGCACGAGGATCAGCTCCCCAGTCTGCCGGTCTGAACGCTGCATCACAAAGTGGCCGCGGCTGTTCCCACCCACGATCCCAAACCGCAGGCTGTTGGGCCCAGCTCGGCCGGGGGCAGAGGCTGTGGCCATGCGGAAGAGCGTGATGGGCGTCTTCAGGTTGGAAGGCAGAGAGAGGTAATGGAAGGAGATGGTCTTGGGCAGATGGCGGCAGGGCCTGCTGTCCATGGGGCAGGGGTTCCGCTCACACTGGCTGGAGCGGAGAGGCAAAATGGAGGCAGTCAGCCTTGGGGAGTCTCATGAAGGGCTGCTCTGACCCGGCTGCCCACCTGCCCTCTTGCAGAGGCCACCTAGATGACCTTTCCCAGCCACGGGTCCTTCACCCAGGAGCTATGGAGCTGCAGACGAGTGAATGTAGCTGGTGTCAGGCATGGCAAAGGAAGGGCTGCTGCTTCTGTTCCTGCTCAAGGGTGCTCCCTGCCCACCTGTGTACGTGTGTATGTGCGTGCAGATATGTTTATTTATGCTATTACTATCATTTTTACAGAAAAATAAAGCCTGGGAATATTAAATAACGATGGCAATGCTGATATTCAAACCAGGTGCCCTTTCTCCATATGCTGCGACCTCACTCAGTAATGGTAGGACCTCAGCAGTTAGCCAGGAACATCCTGTAATGCAGTGCTTCCCACACGGTGTACGGTGAACTTCCTAAACACAGCAGCATGTATTTTATTTATTTATTTTTAGACAGAGTCTCACTCTGTCACCCAGGCTGGAGTGCAGTGGCATGATCTCGGCTCTCTGCAACCTCCGCCTCCCAGGCTCAAGTGATTCTCCTGCCTCAGCCTCCTGGGTAGCTGGGATTACAGGTGCCCGCCACCACGCCCAGCTAATTTTTGTATTTTTGGTAGAGACAGGGTTTCTCCATGCTGGCCAGGCTGGTCTCGAACTCCTGATCTCAAGTGATCTGCCCTCCTCGGCCTCCCAAAGTGCTCGAATTATAGGCATAAGCCACTGTGCCCGGCCATCACGTGTATTCTTAACGCAGGAAGCCCTGTTTTCCTTAATCATTTGGAAAGAGGGTCTTGTGGAAATGCTTTCGATATTTATCTTGTTAAAAGACAAATGCAATCTAGTATATTTGGTGATTCTGTAGCATCATGATTATGCAGTCAACTGTCACATCCAGCTGTTGGTCGAATGCCCCAGAGGCCATAATAGACAGGTTCCCCATCCCTTCACCGAGTGACTCCATGAGGAAGGTTCTGATGTCTTCACTCTCTCTAAAAACTGCCATGCTTCAATGCCACTAACTTTCTTGATGCTTCTAATCTGCTTTAACTCAACAGCAATTCAAATAATTAAGTTACCCTCCATGGCTGTTACTTCATTTTAAAGACAATGCTAGGGCTGTTGTGATCTCTTTTTGAGAGAAAATATATGTGCTTTGTGATAGCTGTAGTCATTTCCCTTAAAGGCCCATCTCCCAACTTAAAAAATAAAAAAAGCTCTACTTGCTGTTTAAGAGTTGCAGTTACTAGATGTAGAACCTTCTAGTACTATTGGAAAAGCAGAGCGATACAATGCAGGGTGCACGTGATATGCAGTGTAACTCAAGGGAGTCTGTAGTTCCTGGCTATGTGAATGCTGTCACCTCCCAAATCCATGTGATCTATACCTGTCTCCTGGGCTGCTATGGGTTTATCAGGGTAATGTCACCAACAGCTTCTTCCCTTCAGTGCCTGCCCTGGCTTTGCCATCCTCGGGTGGCAGCAACCCCATCAACCTCTATGCAGTGGGGGAGCACTTAATATATTACTCCCATGGGGAATGGGGTTCTTATTTCTCCAGAGCAGCAACACATTAAATGCAACCACTAAGGGGAAATGGAAATTCAGAGACACCAGCCTCCCAGCCTCCTGCCTCTCATCTTTCTATGGTATAACTGTACCTTCTCCCAAGAACCTCTAGGAAACATCCAGCCCAGCCACACTTGGAGGGCTGGGTGAGGGTGTGCATGCCCTGGAGATACTCACAATGGAGATGTCTTCACATAGCTCACATTGCCACTGCCCTCGGGGCACTCAGGGCTGACGCACTGGAAGCTTCCACTGGTGTTGATGCACGTGGTCCCTTGGGGGCATACCGGCTGCAGGCCCACACATTCATCCACATCTGAGATACGGGACATACAACGGGTGAGAATCGCCCAGTCCTTCCCTCCATTGCAGACAGAACCACATGAGAGGCCCTGCAGGCCCTGTAATGTGGTGCTCCCTGCTCCTGGCACTTATTCTTAAAGCAGAAAGCCTGCCTTCCTTAACTGTGTGGAATCAGGGCCCTGAGGAAATGTCAGGGAACGCCCCTCCCTGGGATCCTGTCCTCTTTCCCTGGGGTATGACAGGTGGCAGGGATGGTGGAAAGCACCAGGTGAGTGTTACTGGTCACAATACTTCTCTCAGACCTGTCTGCTTCTCAGCCCAAGTGCCCCATTACCCTCCATGGCTGTTATTTTTCATACGTGTGTGTGTGTATATATATGTATATGTATATATATGGTGTGTATATATGTATATGTATTATATATGGTGTATATATACATGTATATATATGTATATATGTGGTATATATATACAACATATATGTATATATATCACATATATACATATATATGGTATACCATAACATGGTATATATATGGTGTATATATACACACATATATACATATATATAACATATATATGGTGTGTATATACATATACATATATGTACATGTATATATACACATATACACATATAACATATATACACCATATATAACATATATGTTATACATATATGGTGTATATATACATACATATATACACCATATATGTTATATATGGTGTATATATACATACATATATACACCATATATGTTATATATGGTGTATATATACATACATATATATACCATATATGTTATATATGGTGTATATATACCATATATATACCATATATGTTATATATGGTGTATATATACCATATATATACCATATATACACCATATATACCATATATATACCATATATATACCATATACATATATATACTATATATATACACTTTTTAAATTAGAATCTTCTAGAAAGTCTTCCCTGCCAGCCTCATCCATGCGAGTGCAGACACCTCAATATCATGATTTGTATGAGTTCTCTGCTCCCTTTGCAGACATCCAGAGAGTCTCCCCAGCTGGAGGCCGTCCTTCCCAACCCCAAGCAACCCCAGGTGGGCCTTCGTGAGCACTGTGGGAGGGAGGGAGTGTGGGTGGCTATCTGGATGCCTTCTCCTGCTCCAGCCCCAGGTCACCCACTCCTCAGAGCCCTGCAGCGGGGCCCCAATGGGATGTCACCGGGGAGCCACCTCTCCCCTCACATTCCCACGTCAGCCCATGGAGGAGCCCTCTGCCCTCTCTTCTCCCGTTCTCCCTTGGTGGGTCAGAGCTGTTGTCTGGAGCCAGCGGGGCTCCCCTGTGTCCTGTTTCCATGGGGTAAGTCCAGCTGGGGAGGTGGGGCTGTCCACCCTCCTAGCGTGAGGTATGCCTGCAGGAGCAGAACCAGTCCCCCCGAAAGGCCCACTACAGCACGGTGGTTTAAGGGCCAAGGGTCAGGATGATCCCGCTTGGGCTTCAGGCCTGAGATGTGTGCTGTGACTCAGCTCATGTGGAGATTCAGCATGTCTACATCAATTGACATCTGTATTTTCCCTAAGTGGAGGTGGGGAAACACAGGAGGCTTCCTGTTAGGCACCCAGCGTCCCTGGGACTTGTCCTGTAGTGATGATGGTGACTGTTGCGAGGGTTCTCAGCCTCTCTGTTCTACAACCAACCCACTCTGCACACATGCTTCCTGATCTCTTAGGTGCTTCCCATCCCTGCTGCAGACATTCCTTGTCAGCTTAAGATGTTCTTTCCCACTCTGCCAGGAATCAGCCTCAGAAACCTCAACCCGGTCCTCCAGGAAGCCACTGCTGATGGACAGGAGTCAGCACTGGGGTGAAACCTGAGCCAGTTATTTTCCATCTGCACCCCTGCCCCCCAACCCACTCTCTGCACCTGAGAGGCTGACTGGTTTTCAGCTGGGGTTGGCAAATGACAGTGACCCAGCCTGAGGAGTCCTGACCTGCCTGGATGTGGTTCTGATGGAGGCTGTGTCCTTGATCAGAGCCACAATCTATCAGGCTCTGAAAAGCCCCCTCACTTCCTGTACCTCACAAGCCAGGGGTAGTGATGCCCCCGACTCTTGTCCCTCCCTGGGTGCTCCGCCTCCCTTGTTGTCCTCAGCTACCATCAGACAAGGCTGGTGCTGTAGAGCCCGACCTCACTAAGACATAAGTGCCTGTAAGGTGCTGCCCCTTTCAGAGGTGGACTTACAGGTGGCCACACAGGGTCATGGAGTCTCATGGGTTCCTCCAGATTACATGACATGGGTGACCACCTGGCCACTCTGCCTTTAGGCCCAGCCCCAGCTGAAGGAATTGTTGAGTGGGTAGAACTGACCAGACCTTGAAGAAAAAAAAAAAAAAACCCATTTACTCAAATAAAGTCAGAAAAGACTAGTTGCCAAGATGTTTAAGGAACTCATTTTCCTATTTATGTAGATGATGATGTGGCCTGACCTTTGAGAAACCCTTTGGCCGGTGGCTTTTTAAAAATCGAATGTATCTGAAACTGTGACTCTCCTAACCCCCTCACTCCCGATTGTGAGGTCCTGGGGGTTCACCACAGCAGCAGGTGGCTGGGTGCAGACGACACTCTGTAGCCTCACTCACCCTCACAGCTCTTCCCGTCGGCCAGAGTTCGGTATCCACTGGGGCAGGTGCAACGGTAAGAGCCCGGGGTGTTCACGCAGGTGTGCATGCAGAGCCGGGGGCGCCCCTCCTGCCCGTAGAGCTCACACTCGTTCACATCTGCAGACAGAAGTGCTCACTGTGACTTCAGGAGCCATGCAGCAAGTGTTGCCACTGTGACCCAGAACAGTCATGCCTCAATTCCTGGAGGCAATGGCAGCTGCAGTTAAGTGGCTGGGCCTCGGGAAGCCGCCATGCCCTACCCCCAGCAGAGCACTCACAAGAGGAGCAGGTGTGCTTCCCTTTCTCCTAAGCCGAGGGCCCAGAGGGCTAAAAGGAGGAGTGAGAGGGAGCTGACGTGCTAGGCCCTAGAAGGGCATCACTGTCTTAGGTTGAAGACACCTGGGGAGACCTTGCAGAGGCTGGCAAATCAAGCCTATTCCCAGAAAGTAGGGATGGGTTAACAGCCCCATGTTAACTCTCTTTATCTTTGGGAATGGAATAAGAGGGCCTCCTTTCTGTGCTGTAAAATGAGGCTATTAGCACCAACTGACCAGATCTCAGATTTGAACTCCTGCTTTGCGTTGTTTGGGGAGAGAACTCTGGTAATCAGGAGAGCACAGCAAACTGAGCCGTCAGGAAAGCTAAGCCCAGAGGGGACCAAGGAATGAGTCCCACACCCCTACCCAGCTCCGGGCCCTCTCTACCAACACAGCGATTTAAGCTCCTCCTTGCCACCCGTAGATGTGACTCCAGCCAGGACGGAGGGGATGGAGGGTCTCAAGGCCCTCCTGAACCAAGCGCGTGTGGCTTGCGCATAGGCTGGACCAGGTTCTGAGGTGGGGCGAGCTCTGATTTCTATGAATTAGCTGCCTTCTAGCAATCATTAGGTCAACACTTACCTATAATGCAAAGTGGCCAGGCCTTCTGAGACCGCGCGCAGAAAACCACCCGTGCCGGCAGGAGGACGGTGGGTGAGAGCCCCTTCCCCGCCCCATGTCCTCCCCGTGCTGTCCCCAGTGTCCTGGCGGAGCCCGCGCCTACCCTGGCAGACGCTGTCGCCGGCGGCGCCGCTCAGGTGGAATCCGGCCTCGCAGCTGCAGTGCTGAGCCCGCTCCACCTGCGCACAGCGCGGCGCGCGGCTGAAGGCAGAGTCGCCGGCCACACTGCCCTCGGGGGCGGCTGCGGGGAGAAGACACGCTCAGTGCCGGGCCCTGGCGCACCTGCCGTGGGCCCAACCTTGGGTAGGGGCCGGGAGCAGAACCAAGACGGAGGCACGGCCCCTTCTCAAAGAGCTTACTCTGGAGTAGGGAAAGGAAAGACAAGTAATTAACCACAAACCCAGACGACCCGTCCAGGGCCCACCCAAAGAGGGCGCAGGACAGGAAGCGCACTCGAATAGAAGGGTGCATGAAAATGCAGGCCACCAAGCTGCACCCCGAGAAGGACAGCTAGGGCAAATCCACGTTTTCACTTAAAAAGACTTGAACACCCCAAAATTCTAACAGTGATCACTAGAGTATAAACCATGGGACACTATTTTTTGTTTCTTTTTGTGTGTTTGTATTTTTTGTTTATTTTATTATTTTTAATTTTAGGTTTGAAGACCTTCAACATGTGAAGGTTTGTTACATAGATAAACACGTGTCACAGGGGATTGTTGTACACATCACCCAGGTATTAAGCCCAGTACCCAATAGTTACCTTTTCTGCTCCTCTCCCTCCTCCCCAACCCCTCGAGTAGACCACAGTGTCTGTTGTTTCCTTCTTTGTGTTCATAAGTTCTTATCAATTAGCTCCCACTTATAAGTGAGAACATGCAGTATTTGGTTTTCTGTTCCTACCTTAGTTTGCTAAGGATAGTAGCCTCCAGCTCCATCCATGTTTCCACAAAAGACATGATCTCATTCTTTTTTGTGACTGCATAATATTCCATAGTGTATATGTACCACATTTTCTTTTTTTTTTTTTTTTTTTTTTTGAGACGGAGTCTCACTCTGTGGTCCAGGCTGGAGTGCAGTGGTGCGATCTCCGCTCACTGCAAGCTCTGCCTCCCGGGTTCATGCCATTCTCCTGCCTCAGCCTCCGCAGTAGCTGGGACTACAGGTGCCCGCCACCACACCGGCCTAATTTTTTGTATTTTTTTAGTAGAGACGGGGTTTCACCGTGTTAGCCAGGATGGTCTTGATCTCCTGACCTCGTGATCTGCCTGCCTCAGCCTCCCAAAGTGCTGGAATTACAAGTGTGAGCCACCGCGCCTGGCCCCATGTACCACATTTTCTTTATCCAGTCTGTTATTGACGAACATTTAGGTTGGTTCCATGTCTTTGCTATTGTGAACAGTGCTGCAACGAATATTTGAGTGCATGTGTCTTTATGCTAGAACGTTTTATGTTGCTCTGGGTATATACCCAGTAATAGGATTGCTGGGTCAAGTGGTAGTTCTGCTTTTAGGTCTTTGAGAAACAACCATACTGCTTTCCACAATGGTTGAACTAATTTACACTCCCACCAACAGTGTATAAGGGTTTCCTTTTCTCCACAACCTCTCCAGGATCTGTTACTTTTTTACTTTTTAATAATAGCCATTCTGACTGCTGTGAGATGGTATCTCACACCAGATAGTTTTGATTTGCATTTCTTTAATCATCAGCAATATGGAGTTTTTTTTTCATATGCTTGTTGGCCAGATGTAGGTTTTCTTTTGAGAAGTATCTGTTCGGAGGAGCCAAGATGGCCGAATAGGAACAGCTCCGGTCTGCAGCTCCCAGCGCGAGCGACGCAGAAGACGGGTGATTTCTGCATTTCCATCTGAGGTACCGTGTTCATCTCACTAGGGAGTGCCAGACAGTGGGCGCAGGTCAGTGGGTGAGCGCACCGTGCGCCAGCCGAAGCAGGGGCGAGGCATTGCCTCACTCGGGAAGCGCAAGGGGTCAGGGAGTTCCCCTTCCAGGGGTGACAGACGGCACCTGGAAAATCGGGCCACTCCCACCCGAATACTGTGCTTTTCCAACGGGCTTAGGAAACGGTGCCCCAGGAGAGTATAGCCTGCACCTGGCTCAGAGGGTCCTACGCCCACGGAGTCTCGCTGATTGCTAGCACAGCAGTCTGAGATCAAACAGCAAGTCAGCAGCGAGGCTGGGGGAGGGGCGCCCGCCATTGCCCAGGCTCGCTTAGGTAAACAAAGCAGCCTGGAAGCTTGAACTGGGTGGAGCCCACCACAGCTCAAGGAGGCCTGCCTGCCTCTGTAGGCTCCACCTCTGGGGGCAGGACACAGACAAACAAAAAGACAGCAGTAACCTCTGCAGACTTAAATGTCCCTGTCTGACAGCTGTGAGGAGAGCAGTGGTTCTCCCAGCACGCAGCTGGAGATCTGAGAACGGGCTGACTGCCTCCTCAAGTGGGTCCCTGACCCCTGACCCCCGAGCAGCCTAACTGGGAGGCACCCCCCAGCAGGGGCAGACTGACACCTCACACGGCCGGCCAGGTACTCCAACAGACCTGCAGCTGAGGGTTCTGTCTGTTAGAAGGAAAACTAACAGAAAGGACATCCACACCAAAAACCCATCTGTACATCACCATCATCAAAGACCAAAAGTAGATAAAACCACAAAGATGGGGAAAAAACAGAGCAGAAAAACTGGAAACTCTAAAAACCAGAGTACCTCTCCTCCTCCAAAGGAACGCAGTACCTCACCAGCAACGGAACAAAGCTGGACGGAAAATGACTTTGACGAGCTGAGAGAAGAAGGCTTCAGACGATCAAATTACTCCGAGCTACGGGAGGATATTCAAACCAAAGGCAAAGAAGTTGAAAACTTTGAAAAAAATTTAGAAGAATGTATAACTAGAATAACCAATACAGAGAAGTGCTTAAAGGAGCTAATGGAGCTGAAAACCAAGGCTCAAGAACTACGTGAAGAATGCAGAAGCCTCAGGAGCCGATGCGATCAAATGGAAGAAAGGGTATCAGCCCTGGAAGATGAAATGAATGAAATGAAGCGAGAAGGGAAGTTTAGAGAAAAAAGAATAAAAAGAAACGAGCAAAGCCTCCAAGAAATGTGGGACTATGTGAAAAGACCAAATCTACGTCTGATTGGTGTACCTGAAAGTGACGGGGAGAATGGAAACAAGTTGGAAAACACTCTGCAGGATATTATCCAGGAGAACTTCCCCAATCTAGCAAGGCAGGCCAACATTCAGATTCAGGAAATACAGAGAACGCCACAAAGATACTCCTCGAGAAGAGCAACTCCAAGACACATAATTGTCAGATTCACCAAAGTTGAAATGAAGGAAAAAATGTTAAGGGCAGCCAGAGAGAAAGGTCGGGTTACCATCAAAGGGAAGCCCATCAGACTAACAGCGGATCTCTCGGCAGAAACCCTACAAGCCAGAAGAGAGTGGGGGCCAATATTCAACATTCTTAAAGAAAAGAATTTTCAACCCAGAATTTCATATCCTGCCAAACTAAGCTTCATAAGTGAAGGAGAAATAAAATACTTTACAGACAAGCAAATGCTGAGAGATTTTGTCACCACCAGGCCTGCCCTAAAAGAGCTCCTGAAGGAAGCGCTAAACATGGAAAGGCACAACCGGTACCAGCCACTGCAAAATCATACCGAAATGTAAAGAACATCGAGACTAGGAAGAGACTGCATCAACTAACGAGCAAAATATCCAGCTAACATCATAATGACAGGATCAAATTCACACATAACAATATTAACTTTAAATGTAAATGGACTAAATGCTCCAATTAAAAGACACAGACTGGCAAACTGGATAAAGACTCAAGACCCATCAGTGTGCTGTATTCAGGAAACCCATCTCACGTGCAGAGACACACATAGGCTCAAAATAAAAGGATGGAGGAAGATCTACCAAGCAAATGGAAAACAAAAAAAGGCAGGGGTTGCAATCCTAGTCTCTGATAAAACAGACTTTAAACCAACAAAGATCAAAAGAGACAAAGAAGGCCATTACATAATGGTAAAGGGATTAATTCAACAAGAAGAGCTAACTATCCTAAATATATATGCACCCAATACAGGAGCACCCAGATTCATAAAGCAAGTCCTGAGTGACCTACAAAGAGACTTAGACTCCCACACATTAATAATGGGAGACTTTAACACCCCACTATCAACATTAGACAGATCAACGAGACAGAAAGTCAACAAGGATACCCAGGAATTGAACTCAGCTCTGCACCAAGCGGACCTAATAGACATCTACAGAACTCTCCACCCCAAATCAACAGAATATACATTTTTTTCAGCACCACACCACACCTATTCCAAAATTGACCATATACTTGGAAGTAAAGCTCTCCTCAATAAATGTAAAAGAACAGAAATTGTAACAAACTGTCTCTCAGATCACAGTGCAATCAAGCTAGAACTCAGGATTAAGAATCTCACTCAAAACTGCTCAACTACGTGGAAACTGAACAACCTGCTCCTGAATGACTACTGGGTACATAACGAAATGAAGGCAGAAATAAAGATGTTCTTTGAAACCAACGAGAACCAAGACACAACATACCAGAATCTCTGGGATGCATTCAAAGCAGTGTGTAGAGGGAAATTTATAGCACTAAATGCCCACAAGAGAAAGCAGGAAAGATCCAAAATTGACACCCTAACATCACAATTAAAAGAACTAGAAAAGCAAGAGCAAACACATTCAAAAGCTAGCAGAAGGCAAGAAATAACTAAAATCAGAGCAGAACTGAAGGAAATAGAGACACAAAAAACCCTTCAAAAAATAAATGAATCCAGGAGCTGGTTTTTTGAAAGGATCAACAAAATTGATAGACCGCTAGCAAGATTAATAAAGAAAAAAAGAGAGAAGAATCAAATAGATGCAATAAAAAATGATAAAGGGGATATCACCACCGATCCCACAGAAATACAAACTACCATCAGAGAATATTACAAACACCTCTATGCAAATAAACTAGAAAATCTAGAAGAAATGGATAAATTCCTCAACACATACACCCTCCCAAGACTAAACCAGGAAGAAGTTGAATCTCTGAATAGACCAATAACAGGAGCTGAAATTGTGGCAATAATCAATAGCTTACCAACCAAAAAAAGTCCAGGACCAGATGGATTCACAGCCGAATTCTACCAGAGGTACAAGGAGGAGCTGCTACCATTCCTTCTGAAACTATTCCAATCAATAGAAAAAGAGGGAATCCTCCCTAACTCATTTTATGAGGCCAGCATCATCCTGATACCAAAGCCTGGCAGAGACACAACAAAAAAAGAGAATTTTAGACCAATATCCTTGATGAACATTGATGCAAAAATCCTCAATAAAATACTGGCAAACAGAATCCAGCAGCACATCAAAAAGCTTATCCACCATGATCAAGTGGGCTTCATCCCTGGGATGCAAGGCTGGTTCAATATACGCAAATCAATAAATGTAATCCAGCATATAAACAGAACGAAAGACAAAAACCACATGATTATCTCAATAGATGCAGAAAAGGCCTTTGACAAAATTCAACAACCCTTCATGCTAAAAACTCTCAATAAATTAGGAATTGATGGGACGTATCTCAAAATAATAAGAGCTATTTATGACAAACCCACAGCCAATATCATACTGAATGGGCAAAAACTGGAAGCATTCCCTTTGAAAACTGGCACAAGACAGGGATGCCCTCTCTCACCACTTCTATTCAACAGAGTGTTGGAAGTTCTGGCCAGGGCAATTAGGCAGGAGAAGGAAATCAAGGGTATTCAATTAGGAAAAGAGGAAGTCAAATTGTCCCTGTTTGCAGATGACATGATAGTATATCTAGAAAACCCCATTGTCTCAGCCCAAAATCTCCTTAAGCTGATAAGCAACTTCAGCAAAGTCTCAGGATACAAAATCAATGTGCAAAAATCACAAGCATTCTTATACATCAATAACAGACAAACAGAGAGCCAAATCATGAGTGAACTCCCATTCACAATTGCTTCAAAGAGAATCAAATACCTAGGAATCCAGCTTACAAGGGATGTGAAAGACCTCTTCAAGGAGAACTACAAACCACTGCTCAGGGAAATAAAAGAGGATACAAACAAATGGAAGAACATTCCATGCTCATGGGTAGGAAGAATCAATATCATGAAAATGGCCATCCTTCCCAAGGTAATTTACAGATTCAATGCCATCCCCATCAAGCTACCAATGACTTTCTTCACAGAATTGGAAAAAACTACTTTAAAGTTCATATGGAACCAAAAAAGAGCCCGCATCGCCAAGTCAATCCTAAGCCAAAAGAACAAAGCTGGAGGCATCACACTACCTGACTTCAAACTATACTACAAGGCTACAGTAACCAAAACAGCATGGTACTGGTACCAAAACAGAGATATAGATCAATGGAACAGAACAGAGCCGTCAGAAATAATGCCACATATCTACAAGTATCTGATCTTTGACAAACCTGACAAAAACAAGAAATGGGGAAAGGATTCCCTATTTAATAAATGGTGCTGGGAAAACTGGCTAGCCATATGTAGAAAGCTGAAACTGGATCCCTTCCTTACACCTTATACAAAAATCAATTCAAGATGGATTAAAGACTTAAATGTTAGACCTAAAACCATAAAAACCCTAGAAGAAAACCTAGGCATTACCATTCAGGACATAGGCATGGGCAAGGACTTCATGTCTAAAACACCAAAAGCAATGGCAACAAAAGCCAAAATTGACAAATGGGATCTAATTAAACTAAAGAGCTTCTGCACAGCAAAAGAAACTACCATCAGAGTGAACAGGCAACCTACAAAATGGGAGAAAATTTTCGTAACCTACTCATCTGACAAAGGGCTAATATCCAGAATCTACAATGAACTCCAACAAATTTACAAGAAAAAAACAAACAACCCCATCAAAAAGTGGGCGAAGGACATGAACAGACACTTCTCAAAAGAAGACATTTATGCAGCCAAAAAACACATGAAAAAATGCTCACCATCACTGGCCATCAGAGAAATGCAAATCAAAACCACAATGAGATACCATCTCACACCAGTTAGAATGGCAATCATTAAAAAGTCAGGAAACAACAGGTGCTGGAGAGGATGTGGAGAAATAGGAACACTTTTACACTGTTGGTGGGACTGTAAACTAGTTCAACCCTTGTGGAAGTCAGTGTGGCGATTCCTCAGGGATCTAGAACTAGAAATTCCATTCGACCCAGCCATCCCATTACTGGGTATATACCCAAAGGACTATAAATCATGCTGCTATAAAGACACATGCACACGTATGTTTATTGCGGCATTATTCACAATAGCAAAGACTTGGAACCAACCCAAATGTCCAACAATGATAGACTGGATTAAGAAAATGTGGCACATATACACCATGGAATACTATGCAGCCATAAAAAATGATGAGTTCACGTCCTTTGTAGGGACATGGATGAAATTGGAAATCATCATTCTCAGTAAACTATCGCAAGAACAAAAAACCAAACACCGCATATTCTCACTCATAGGTGGGAATTGAACAATGAGAACACATGGACACAGGAAGGGGAACATCACACTCTGGGGACTGTTGTGGGGTGGGGGGAGGGGGGAGGGATAGCACTGGGAGATATACCTAATGCTAGATGATGAGTTGGTGGGTGCAGCGCACCAGCATGGCACATGTATACATATGTAACTTACCTGCACATTGTGCACATGTACCATAAAACCTAAAGTATAATAATAATAATAATAAAAGAAAAAAAAAAAAGAGAAGTATCTGTTCATGTACATTGCCCACTTTTTAATGGGGTTGTTTGTTTTTCTCTTGTAAATTTAAGTTCCTTATAGATGCTGGATATTAGACCTTTGTCAGATGTATAGTTTGCAAATATTTTCTCCCATTCTGTAGGTTGTCTGTTTACTCCTTTGATAGTTTCTTTTGCTGTGCAGAAGCTCTTAAGTTTAATTAGATTCCATTTGTCAATTTTTGCTTTTGTTGCAATTGCTTTTGATATCTTTGTCATGAAATCTTTGCCTGTTCCTCTGTCAGGATGGTATTGCCTATGTTGTCTTCCAGGGTTTTTGTAGTTTTGAGTTTTACATTTAACTCTTGAATCCATCTTGAGTTGATTTTTGTCTATGGTGTAAGAAGTGGTTCAGCTTCAGTCTTCTGCATATGGCTAGCCAGTTATCCCAGCACCATTTATTGAATAGGAGTCTTTTCCCCATTCTTGTTTTTGTCAGCTTTGTCAAAGATCAGATGGTCATAGATGTGTGGCCTTATTTCTGTGCTCTCTATTCTGTTCCATTGGCCTATGTGCCTGTTTTTGTACCAGTACCATGCTGTTTTGGTCACTGTAGCCTTGTGGTATAGTTTGAAGTTGGGTAATGTGATTCCTTTAGCTTTGTTCTTTTTGCTTAGGATTGCCTTGGGTATTCAGGATCTTTTTGGGTTCCATATGCATGTTAAAATAATTTTTTCTAGTTCTGTGAAGAATGTCTTTGGTAGTTTGATGGGAATAGTATTGAATCTATAAATTGTTTTGGGCAGTGTAGCCATTTTAATGATATTGATTCTTTGTATCCATAAGCATGGAATGTTTTTTCATTTGTCTGTGTCTTCTCTGATTTTTTTGAGCCATGTTTTGTAATTCTCATTGTAGAGATCTTTCACCTCCCTGGTTAGCTGTATTCCTAGGTGTTTTGTTTTTGTGTGTGTGGCAATTGTGAATAGGATTGTCTTTCTGATTTGGCTCTCAGTTTGGTTGTTGGTGGTATACAGGAATGCTAGTGATTTTTCTACATTGATTTTGTATCCTGCAACTTTGCTGAAGTTGTTTATCAGCTGAAGGAACTTTCGGACTGAGACTATGGGATTTTCTAGATCTAGAATCATGTCAGCTGCAAACAGATAGTTTGACTTCCTCTCTTCCTATCTGGATACCCTTTATTTCTTTCTCTTGCCTGATTGCTCTGGCCAGGACTTCCAGTATTCTTCCAATACTATGTTGAATAGAAGTGGTGAGAGAGGGCATCCCTGTCTTGTGCCAGTTTTCAAGGAGAATGCTTCCAGCTTTTGCCCATTTAGTACAATGTTGGCTGTGAGTTTGTCATAGATGGCTCTTATTATTTTGAGGTCTGTTCCTTCAATACCTAGTTTGTTGAGAGTTTTTAACATGAAGGGATGTTGAATTTCATCAAAAGCCTTTTTGCATCTATTGAGATAATCATGTGGTTTTGCTTTTAGTTCTGTTTCTGTGATGAATCACATTTATTGATTTTTATATGTTGAATCAACCTTGTATCCCAGGAAGGAAGCCTACTTGATCATGGTGGATTAGTTTTTGATGTGCTGTTGGATTTGGTTTGCAAGTATTTTGTTGAGGATTTTCGTATCAATGTTCATCAAGGATATTGGCCTGACATTTTCTTTTTTTGTTGTGTCTCTGCCAGGTTTTGGTATCGAGATGACTCTGGCCTCATAGAATGAGTTGGGGAGAGGTCCCTCCTCCTCAATTTTTTGGAATAGTTTCTGTAGGAATGGTACCAGCTCTTCTTTGTACATCTGGTAGAATTTGGCTGTGACTCCATCAGGTCCTGGGTTGTTTTTGGTTGGTAGGCTATTTATGGCCAATTCAATTTCAGAGCTCATTATTGGTCTGTTCATGGGCCACTATTTTTTGTTCCTGGTTTTTTTTGTTTGTTTTCTTTTTTCTTTTTTTGTATTTCTTGTACTTTTCTAAAGTGTTCACATTTTTGGTTTTTACCAAGAACATAAATTTCTCTTTCTCTCTCTCTGTCTCTTTCTTTCTTTTTGAGACAGAGTCTCGCTGTGTCACCCAGGCTGGAGTGCAGTGGCACGATCCCGGCTCACTGCAACCTCTATCTCGCACGTCCAAATGATTCTCCTGCCTCAGCCTCTGAGCAGCTGGAATTACAGGTGCGCGTCACAACACCCTGCTTTTTTTCTGTATTTTTAGTAGAGACAGGGTTTCACCATGTTGGCCAGGCTGGTCTCAAACTCCTCACCTCAAATGATCCACCCACCTCAGCCTCCCAAAGTGCTGGGATTACAGGCATGAGTCATCGTGCTTGGCCAAATTATATTTCTAATCAGGAAAAAATGTTATTTTTCTGAAAGTTTTTCAAGGATTGGTGGGAATCAAACACAAGTGGACAAATCCTGCATGATTTTACTTAGATGAGGTCCCTAGAACAGTCAGACTCACAGAGACAGAAAGAAGAATGAATGACGATTACCGGGGGCTGTGGGGAGGGAAATGGGGAGTAGTCCTGTTATGGGTACAGAAGCTCAATTTTGCAAGACAAAAAGAAATCTGGAGCTGGATGGTGGTGATGGTTGCACAACAATGTGAATGTGATTAATGCCACTGAGCTGTATAGTTAAAAATGATTAAACTGGTAAATTTTATGTTATATATATATTTTATCATAATAAAAAATAGGGCGAATGGATTTTTTTTTTTTTTTTTTGAGACAGAGAGTCTTGCTCTGTTGCCCAGGCTGGAGTGCAGTGGCGTGACCTTGGCTCACTGCAACCTCTGCCTCCCGGGTTCAAGTGATTCTCCTGCCTCAGCCTCCCGAGTAGCTGGGACTAGTGCCTGCCACCATGCCTGGCTAATTTTTTGTATTTAAGTAGAGATGGGGTTTCACTGTGTTGCCCAGGCTGGTCTCAAACTCCTGAGCTCAGGCAATCCTCCTGCCTCGGCCTCCCAAAGTGCTAGGATTACAGGTGTGAGCCAGCGTACCTGGCGGAATGGATTTTTAAAAAAGGAATTGGAGGGATGCTCCTCCAGGGAACTGGAAAGGCATGGGCCAGCTGATGGGAAGGAAGGTGTCAGGCTGGGGGATAAGGTGAGCAAGAGCCCAGGTGTGTGATGGCTGTTCATGGAGACTATGAGGATAGGAGCTGGCTTCGGATATGCCTGCTTGCTTACCCTCCTTCCCGTTCCTGGGGAAGATTCTGCTCATGGGCCCACTTTATAACAGGCCCCCCCTGGACCTGAGCAACAATTGTCTAAAGATCCTTGGGCGGGCTTGGTGGCTCATGCCTGTAATCCCAGCACTTTGGGAGGGTGAAGCAGGCAGATCACTTGAGACCAGCCTGGCCAACATGGTGAAACCCTGTCTCTGCTAAAAATACAAAAAAATTAGCCAGCAGTGGTGGCACCTGTAATCCCAGCTACTCAGGAGGCTGAGGCAGGAGAATCACTAGGAGGCAGAGGTTGCAGTGAGCTGAGATGGTGCTACTGCACTCCAGCCTGGGCAACAGAGTGAGACAGACTCCATCTCAAAACAAAACAAAAAAAGATCCTGCAGTGGGAGGAAACCCTAAAGAGTGGAGTTTAGAACGTTCAATGACCAGGACTGGCATATTTAGGGTGAAAGGGAACCCATTTCTTTTTCCCTCTTGTTTGTAAACAAGGGGAGAGGCAGTGAGGTATCCATGAAGTCCATGTCTCTGGCCTCAGTTTCCATAGAAAGCAGTGCCAGGGACAGGAGCTGTAAGGGGACTCTGAGCTCAGGAGGACAGCCTCATTCTGAGAAAGTGCCCAGCCAGCTGACTCAGCTGAACTGAATCAAGGCATATTAAGCAGCAAATCTCTTGGGGCACTATTTAAACCTGACCTTGGGCTGGGTCCAATGCCAGGATCACAAGTATTGATAAAGCTCTTATCCACTGGACACTGCACTAGCCCCAATGTCCCTTCCCCCCACAGATATTTCATACAGAAATAAAGACAAACAGACATAACACACCAGCCTTTTCTGGCGAAGGAACAGGACATCTTTGGGGCTGAATGAAATCTTGGTTGCAGCATGGCGCGGGAACCCCTATCCATCCTCCACAGATTCCTTATCATTGGATTTTCTTGCCATATGCAACACCAGGCACCATGTGACTTCTTAGACCTTCTGGGTCGAGATATGTTGAGACTCGAGATGTGAATAATAATCTCAAAACCAGTCAAATGTAGTTATCCAGCTCTCAAAATACTTGGGCCTGCATCAATTGCTGCTAATTTTGCAGGATGTGATGGGAACACTGGAAAGAAAAGGTGGTTCTGCTGGCGGAAGAAATGCTGACTAAGCAAAGGTGGCAACAGTGAAACTTCTCGGGCCACATTCCCAATCTAGGGGATTTTTAGGTTGGGAGTCAGTTCTTGCACTCATGTTTTCTACTATAAAAAGGATCAAAACTCTGGTTGCATGAAAGAGCTAAGCTCTGTCAAGTGACCACCTTAGAAAACCAGAGGGATCGACGGATGTGAAACAGAGAAGAAAAGCTACATCTTTGAGTGGGGGACTGAGCTCCCTACATGTCTACAGTTGGTGACCTATGCCGAGGGTCCTCCTCTCCCCACAGCAGGATGTCCTCACCTAACCCCACGGTGGCTACATACCAGTCTGGGCCTGATGCTGACAGCGGTTCCCAGTCCTTCCTGGAGGACAAATGCATCTGTACTGGTTGACTCCTTCTACACACGTACCACCATTTTGACAAGGCTGGCTGGAGCATTCACTGATATCTAGGAAGATAAATAATTTTCAAATATAAGGATGTGAGTTCTAGGTCTAAAACAAATACAATAAAAAACCGATGAAGGGTTAACTTCCTTTACATTGTAGGATAACTCCCACTTTCTACCTGACCCCACCCACTCTTTCCACCCTCTCCACCGCAAGAGCTGCCAGGGGGCCGATGGGGCTGATATGCAGCCCTATTGCATCTCCATTCAGCGGGCCCTGCCCCCAGGCACACACTGCCCACCTGGGGCTCTGCATGCAGGAGCTGGCCTATGACCTGGCCATACCCCGCCCACAGGCACCATTTTCTAATTTGCAAAGGTGCAGTGTAGACAGCTGTAGCCAGACAGAAGTGGCTACCTGTGGGCATCTGCCCACATTGCCTTTGAGTCAGGCCCTGCAACCCACAAACCCTCTGCTCCATCGGCCAGCACCGGGGAGAAACACTTTTAAACAGGAACAAAATTCAGTGCAGTTTTAAAGGGGAGGGATGGCCCACTGGAATATCCAGGGTTGGGGAAAATGAATTCTCCAAATTCCCAACCAGAAGCCCTACTGTGCTTGACCAGGTAAGAGTTTTTTGACATTTCCTTAACGTTGGTAAAGGGAGATGTTCCTTGCTCATCTACACAACATTTCTGTGGAAAAGGTCTTTGTAGAGAGAGATCGTTATTTTAAAAAGCTCAACAGACTATTTTTCTCTGAGTGGTAGGCTTACAGGTGATTTTTCTTTGCTAGTTTATAATTTTTTGTATTCTTCCCTTTTCCCATAATAATCATGTATACATTTTTTTAATTAAAAAAAAAAGACTGTTTTAAAAGCTAGAGGCCACATGTTAGCTGGGCATGGTGGTGTGTGCCTGTAGTCCCAGCTACTTGGGAGGCTGAGGCAGGAGAATCGCTTGAACCCGGGAGGTGGAGGTTGCAGTGAGCCGAGATCGCGCCACTGCACTCCAGCCTGGGTGACAGAATGAGACTCCGTCTCAAAAACAAAAAACAAACCAAACAAACAAACAAACAAAAAAAAAACCCATAGTCCACATGTGCTTGTTATGAATTCCCTAAGCCCATTTTAGTGACAGAAATAGGCCATTTCCATCAGAGAGAGGCTTGTCAGTCCACTGACTTGACCACATTATCTTCGGAAAGAAAGCCGAAAACACCGCCTTGTTGGCATAAAAGCAGCCTTTCCTGCGTGTCTATCAAGAAGAAGAAACAGGTGCTTTGCTCCTAACGAGAACGACAGACTTGTTTTGGATGGAATGGGAGGGACTTAGGCTTCCCTTAAGCCTCCTGGAGATCGGGATGTCATCAGACTCTTAAACAGTTTCTATTTGTTGCAAAAAGACAAGACTGCCCGAATGCTGCTCATCCCTAGAGAAAGAGCCCTTTCAGTTTCTCAGTAACCTCAGCCTGGTTGCACTGTCCCTCATACATTCTGTTTGCAGATGACCGGTTTCCAGGAATGTGTCTGAAATGACTGTACACAAATGCTTGGGGTTGCTTAGAGCTTAGGGTTACTGTTTCTATCCACTGTCCAGCTCCATGGTTGCCCACCAGCGTAGTCTGGAAGTGGGCAGATCACTAGGCCGTGAAGTTGTGGGCAGAGAGCCAGAAAAGGTGAACACCAGTATCTTGTAGCTTGGCCCCAGTAGGGCCAGTGCCATGGTCTCTCCTTTGCTGCCTGCCAGAAGAAGGCATTGAGCCTGATCTGTACCTGAACCATGTGGATGGGGGTTGGGGATCATCGGTGCAGCAGAGAAACGCACAGGTGTCCCAGGACCGTACACTCTGTCTCCCTCTCTGGATCCACCCAGTGTATTCATTTCCAGACAGGCTGCATTCAGACTCTCTTTATCTGTTATCTTGATATGCAATCAGAGGCATCCAATGGCCTGATGTCCAGCCCGGCACCCACCCTGTGTCCTGATTGAAGTACAGTTGTCATCACACCCACGTATGTCCCAGGCTGTGGCATTCAGTCAAGTGCATGGCAGGGGCTGGCAAGCCAAAGCCCAGATGATAATTCTGCTTTCATCTGCTGTTCCGTGAAGATGAAACTTCACATAAGTAAGTTTCACCTTACTGTTTTCATGAAGCCTAGCTAAGGATGTTATATGCATGACCGAACTTTTTTCTTTTATTTCTAATTCCTTCCTGACTTTTTTATTTTATTTCTAATTCCTTCCTGGGTCCTATCAACTCATTTCCTGTTTTTCATTTTTCCAATCACCTCATTTTTGAGTGTTTTCTCATTTTTATCTAAACTGTTCTTTCCTTGCTTTTATCTTTTAAACATTTCTTTCAGCTTGTGATACTCTAGGTTATAGTTTTTATCTGTTTTATGGGCATGTCTTTCCGGCATTTCTTTATTGTCTGTAGAAATTTTACTCTTTTTTTATAGTATCCTCTAAGGAATTTGCCAAGAATCCTTTTCATTACTCATAATTAAGTGAAATGCTTTCCCATATAGCTTTGCTAACTTAATGACTCTGAAATTCTCACTTCACTTCTGTTGTTTTTCCAACGTGAGCAAACACAGGCCCTCACACTTTCTCAGCTCTGCCTCCTTTGCACTTTTGTCTGGATGACCATCTCTTTCATTTGCACCTATTTTCCTTGTTGTGCACAGTTTGGACTCTCCTCCCCTTAAAGTCTCCTTATTATTAAGACTTTGCCCTGGAAAATTTTGGAGGTTCCTATGGGGCAGGCTGTTCTAGCAACTGAAACTTCCTATTGAAAAGATGAACTTAGAGCCAGGTGTGGTGGCTCACACCTGTAATCCCAGCACTTTGGGAGGTTGAGGTGGGTGGATCACTTGAGGTCAGGAGTTCAAGACCAGCCTGGCCAACATGGCGAAACCTCGTCTTTACTAAAAATAGAAAAAATTAGCTGGGCGTGGCGGTGGGCACCTGTAGTCCCAGCTACTTGGGAGGCTGAGGCAGAATCGCTTGAACCCAGGAGGCAGAGGTTGCATGAGCCGAGATCGCACCACTGTTCTCCAGCCTGGGCAACAGAGTGAGATTCCATCTCAAAAAAAAGAAAAAGAAAAAGAAAAGGTGAATTCCATACCTGAGAAAACTGACCCAGAAAGGCTGGCACTGAGACAGATCCTAATCAAATGACTGAATTTTAAAGAAAAAAAAATATATTTTGGGGGCATTCAGGCAAAAAGACCAATGTAACAGTACAACAGCATCGGTTTAAAACAGAAGACACAGAGTGACATATTTAAGATACTCAAGAAAAATGTGAGATAGGTGTTTTATATCCAATGAAACTAACAACCAGTAAAAAAGCTGCATTTTTGAAAGTGGGAAAACTCAGGAAATTGCTCTAACTAGACAGACATCAGAATGAGTATGGCAGTGACACTCGCTGAGGCAGAAGAGACGTTATCAACCAATTCTAAGTTATAAAACTGATTTGGACCCTGATTCAAACAAAGTGTTAAAAAAGTGTGAGACAATTGGGGGATTTTTACTCTAATTAGATATTGATGATATTAAGGAATTTGCTGTGTTAATCACTGGATTTTAGGTACATAAGTTCATTCTACTATTCTCTGTAGTTTGGTGTGTTTGAAACTTTCCATAGTGAAAAAATCTTTTAAGATGCTTAATGGCCGGGTGCGGTGGCTCGCACCTGTAATCCTAGCACTTTGGGAGGCCGAGGCGGGCAGATCATGAGGTCAGGAGATCGAGACCATCCTGGCTAACATGGTGAAATCCCATCTCTACTAAAAATACAAAAAAATTAGCTGGGCATGGTGGCAGGCGCCTGTAGTCCCAGCTACTCGGGAGGCTGAGGCAGGAGAATGGCGTGAACCCGGGAGGCAGAGCTCGCAGTGAGCCGAGATCATGCCATTTAATAAAGCCTAGAATAGCCCTTACGAGGAAGTGCTTCCTAATCATAAAGATTTACATTTAGAAAGAAGAGGTAATGAAGAATTGTTCATGTTAATATCTATACACAGATGATACTGAATATATGCGACTTGGATGTATTTGTATGGGCTTAGATAAAAGACTAGAAGGAAATTCATCTTTTTTTCATTAATTTAATCATTTGGTAAATCAGCCAGCCAGTCAGTTACTCAGTAACTATTTATTGAGTGGCTACTATATATTTAAAAGGGAGCCCTTTCTACTCAAATCCTTTTTTTAAAGGTCTCAGGGGAAAGGCCTCATGATACAGAAGGTGAGATGGACTGAAGCTCTGCTCCCTTCTTATTGCAAAATGCCCTTCCAAAACTCCATCTGGCCCTGCTTTCCACTGGCCCTGCTTTCCACAGCCTCCCCGAAGTCTGCCTCTCCTGGCCCTTCCTGTCTCCTTTCGCCCTCCTCCTTCTCCATTTGACTTCTCAGTGCCCTGCAGGTCTCTGCCTGAGTCACGTTTCTGTCTCCACCCTCTCCTTGCAGGTCCTCCTACCACTGCCCATGGATTTCAGTACTATCTTATGCTAATAACTCCCAACTGGGTATCTCCAACCCTTCTGCTGCCTTGAGCTCCAGACGACGTCTACCCATCTAGGGGGGAATGAATGGATCTCCACTAGGGTGTCTTACAGCCATTTTAACGTAATATGTCCAAAATGGAATTCTGATCAATGACCCACACACGAGCTGTTTAAAAACAAACCACATCCATCGCTCAGTCTTCATTATCTCTGTAAATGACACCCTGCACACCATCATCCAAGCCTGAGCCTGGGAGCCTTCATTTCTCTTCCTGCCTCACAGCCCACATGGGATGGCAGCAAATTCCATCAGTTCTGTTTCTAAAAATACCTAGAATCTCTGCTACCACAATCTCTCCCCTGGACTTCTGCAATAGCCACCTATGTGTTTTCCCAGCTTCCATTCTTGTCATCTCCAATGCATTCTCTAGGCAGCAGCGACACTTGTCTTAACCCTGTTTATTGGGCTTAGAACTAAAATCCCACCACCTGCATGGCCCATGACTACAGTGCTGGCCTGTGTGTCTCTCCACCTCGCCCGGCTCACTCTCAGCTCATATAATCTCCAGCAACGAGGTTCTATAATTTCATTTTTCATTTCCTCAAATGTGCCAAATTCTTCCCTTCCCTGGGGGTCTTTGCTCATTCTCCTTCCTTTTCTTTTCTTTTCTTTTTTTTTTTTTTTTTCACTTTCGAGACAGGGTCTCACTCTCTCACCCAGGCTGGAGTGCAGTAGCATGATCTCAACTCACTGCAATCTCTGCCTCCCGGGTTCAAGTGATTCTCCCAGCTCAGCCTCCAGAGTAGCTGGGATTACAGGCACATGCCACCACGCCCGGCTAATTTTTGTATTTTTAGTACAGATGAGGTTTTGCCAAGTTGGCCAGGCTAGTCTCGAACTCCTGACCTCAAGTGATCCACTCACCTTTTCTTTTTCTTTTCTTTTCTGTTTTTTGTTTTTTGTTTTTTTTGGTTTTTTTTTTTTTTTTTTTTTTTTGAGATGGAGTTTTGCTCTTGTCACCCAGGCTGGAGTGCAATGGTGCGATCTCAGCTCACCGCAATCTCCGCCTCCCGGGTTCAATCGATTCTCCTGCCTCAGCCTCCCAAGTAGCTGAGATTACAGGCACCTGCCACCACGCCCAGCTAACTTTTTGCATTTTTAGTAGAGATGGGGTTTCACCATGTTGGCCAGGCTGGTCTCGAACTGCTGACCTCAAGTGATCCACCCACCTCTGCCTCCCAAAGTGCTGGGATTACAGGCATGAACCACCGTGTCTGGCCCCTCCTTCCTTTTCTTAAAACAGTGTCTGCCCTGTGCTGCCCAACTACCTGCTCTTTGCCTGGCTAGATCCCGTTCCTCCTTTCATCTCAGTGTCATTGTCCCCTGCTCAGAGGCCCTCAACTGCTCCTTGCCCCATGCTGTTTACTCTGTCCCTTGTTAGGTCATGTGTGGCCCTCACCACAAACGTCAGCTCGCTTCCCTTGGTGTGTGGCTGCCTGCTTTGCTTTGCCTCCCCTCTTAGCCTGTGCACCCCAGAGGCCAGGGCTGTGTCTGTGGGATTCGGCATTGAGTCCCTAGCATCTGGCACAGTGCTTTGTGCATGGCTGGTGCTCAGTAAAAATTGGCTGAATAAAAGAATGAAGGTTAAAAATAAAGGGTGTGGACGACTGACAAAGATTCCTTTTCACCAGCATGATGATAAGTGACAACGGTATTTATATCTCTCAAATTCGTTTCTTTGGTTACCCACGTTGTCAAAGGCACAAGATCTTCAGCTATGGTTCCCAATTCAGAAAGCTTTACATCTTAAAAACATGGCCTTCAGAGAAAGGAGGAGGAAAAAAGGAAAATAAAGGAGAAATGGAGAAAGCCAAGTGGCTGCTTTCCACACTGGAGTTCTGGAGTCCACCTATGCCTGCTGTTTTTTTGTTTTGTTTTGTTTTGTTTTGTTTTGTTTTGTTTTTCTCCCGAGATGGAGTCTTGCTGTGTCGCCCAGGCTGGAGTGCACTGGTGTGATTTCGGCTCACTGCAACTTCTGCCTCCCAGGTTCAAGCAATTCTCCCTGCCTCAGCCTCCTGAGTAGCTGGGATTACAGGTGCCCACCACCACGCCTAGCTAATTTTTGTATGTTTTAGTAGAGACAGGGTTTCACCATGTTGGCCAGGCTGGTCTTGAACTCCTGACCTCAGGTGATCTGCCGCCCTGGCCTCACAAAGTGCTGGGATTACAGGCATGAGCCACCGCTCCTGGCCTGCCTGCTGTTTTTTAATGGCGTAATTGTGTGTAATTTCCTTCCCTGACAAGTTGGGTTCATCACTGTCTTTCCAAGCAGCTGACTAGGGTTGGAATGAGGGACAATTATGACAGCACTGCCAAATTTGTCACTGGCACTGATATTTTGGGCCTTGAAATGAATTCTCTGTAATTAAGAAGATTATGCCCCACCCCCTATCCGTGGTCATAACACATGGTGACCACACGACTGGTGGTTTGGAACATGCAGTGGGTGTGCTCAGTGGTTGCTGGTAAGTTTCTAGGTTTGGTCACTAAATTGTTGAGTTCCAGCCTGTGTCCCGTCCACACCCTTAATACTGTCACAATTGGTCATCAAACAGCAGTCAGGAGCACTATTTCTCCCTCCTGGCAGGTTTGGCTGGCACCGCTTTGAGGCTCTTGCTGGAGACAACATCCATGAATCACATCAATTCCTGCTGAGAACGGAAGTGTCGGTACAGGCACAGTCTACTCACTTAGGAGGGGCCGTGGCCAGCAGCTGCTGGAGCAGCTTGGTTGTAACACATGAGTATTTTTGTTCAATCACCACCATGGAGTCAATGCCCAGGCCCCATCTACGCTTCAAGAGAAGAAAAATCTCCATCTAAGATCTCATCCTGGACTGGCCATCACCTTGTTCCCTGAGTTAGTCCTTCCCAAGTTTTTGATAGCACATGCTGCCCGAGTAGGCATCCCCAAGGTGGGCTGCACCATGCAGCTCTTTGGTGTGGAAGTCAGGGAAGAAGGAAAAAGGGCTACGCAGGAGGCTATGGGGAGATGAGAGACGAGCACAAGGTGCATCTGAAATGAGCTGGTACATCCAAAGGCAAGACTCGGGAGGATACCACGTTGGACCACGGGAAAGGTCAATAGGCTTGCTGAACGCCTGGCAGGTGGGACCGTCTGCTTTGCACCGTGGTCCTCCAGGCAAAGTCCGCCCTCCACATCTCAAGAAAGGGAAGTCTGCCCAGCAGGGCTGTGGGCTCTGATCTTTGTAAGAGTTGGCTTGGCCTTCCCAAAACATCAGGGCAAGTAGCAGTGAACATAACATAACATAACATAACATAACATAACATAACATAACATAACAACAGGTGTCTTTCCTGGACAGAGATGACACATATACATCTGTCTACTGTTTTGCCTGTGGCTGGCAGTCATTCTGACTGGTTTGGGCCCAAAATGCATTAGCACTTCAAAATTTTCAATATATTTTCTGCTTCTGGCAATAGCAAGAACGAACCAAGTGGTGCTTCTCAAAATTTAGTTAACAGCAGTATTACTTAGGGAACATATTAAAAATGCAGATGTTTTGGGTCTCATCTATAAAAGTCCCGACTGGATAGGTCTTTTGAGACCTCAGAATCTATCTTTTATGAGCTTCCTGTGTGACTCTGGAGCACCTGAATGTTTGAGATCATGGCACAAGTTAGGATGCGGCAGGACCCTCTTTTCCATTGAGGGGGTCCTGCTGCAGCGAGGCAGGTGCAAATGCATAACTAAAGCACCCAAAGTCAAGAAGGAAGCTCGTGGACACACCCAGGATCCTCTAGGAAGGCATTCTTGGCCAGCCACTAGGATGGAGATGGACTGTGGGGAGCGCTTTGGGTCTTCACCTTTGTCAAGTAACCACGTGTTCCTTAGCTTGAGTCACTTCTCACGACTATGTTCCCGGGCCTCCAGTGTTTTGTATCTATCTCCCTAAAAAGGCATTCTTTCTGCTATCTTCTCTGATGAACTCATCTTTTCATTTTAATCACATGATGTGCATTGTAGTATGTCACCATTGAGGACAGAATATTTGGATAATATCTGAGCAAGCAATAAAAAACAGCACACACATAAGTAAGATGTGCTTTCACTTGCAGCACCGCTTGGGGGCGCGTGGGCAGGTGCAGCCCTTCGGCCGAGTGGCAGGCAGTGCTCAGTTCAAAGACAGCCCGAAGCCAGTAGGCCCCCTCCAGCCACAGATACACAGCCCAGAGACAAAGTAGGGCGATACGAAGGCCTTATCAACATTGTTTGTGGTGGCCGGGAGTTGACTGCAATCAGGTGTCCATGGCAGGGGGTGGACAGATCAGATGTGGGGGTGCACCCCAGAGAGGAAGAGGCAGCTATCAGAGGCACTGGAGCAGACTGCACGTGGCAATGCAAATGGATCCTGAAAGTGCTGAGTAGACTGAGAAGGAAACCAACCAGGGTCTGTAACTCAATCTGTAAGTTAAAAATAGTGACACCCAAAGCAATAAAAATGAAATATCTGTGTGTACCCACTTCCCTTGCCATGGCTTATCACCCAGGAGGTGCTTAACCTGGCTTGAGATCTTTCAGAGTCAAGTAAGTAAATACCAGATATTGGCATTTCCCCTGTTTTGTTTGCATGTTACATGACTTGTATTTCCTGGCTGGTTCCTAGGTGGGTCTGAGAGCTGGTCATCAACCTTTGAACCATCATCACTCTTTCCAGGGGTCAGGAAAGAGAAGCCTAAATTGTAAATGTGGTTCTGGTTTCCCTGAGCTTCTCACGGCAATCCATACTCATCTTTAGGATGGCATACTTTCTGGAGTTCCTCTATGTTTTCAAATAATTTAAGCATCCAAAGTCCTCTCTTGGCCAGGTGCGGTGGATCTCACCTGTAATCCCAGCACTTTGGGAGGCCAATGCAGGCAGATAACTTGAGGCCAGGAGTTCGAGACCAGTCTGGCCAACATGGTGAAATCCCTTTTCTACTAAAAATACAAAAGTTAGCTGAACGTGGTGGTGGGCACCTGTTGTCCCAGCTACTCAGGAGACTGAGGCAGGAAAATCGCTGGAACCCAGGAGGCGGAGGTTGCAGTGAGCTATTATGCCACTGCACTCCAGATTGGGCAACAGAGTGAGACTCCGTCTCAAACAAAAACAAAAACAAAAGCAAAGTCCTCTCTCTACTCTGCTGTTTGCAATCTTCTTGTTTATATAATGTCCGTGTTTCTCCTTCAACTCTTTGGCTAGAATCATGGACATTCTGCCTCAGCAGATGTCCCACGAACCTTGCTCTGAAAATGACTGGTGACTGGTAGCCAAGATTTTTTTGACCATGGGTTTTTGAAAAGCCAACAGATTTTTTGTGCCAAGGCTGATTTTCCTCTATATCAAAAAAGTGCTGTTTTTAAACCTAGCACAGAGAGAAGCCTTCTCGTGCCTCCCCCACACAGTGGACTCTCCTGGAGCCTGTTGATACCAAGTCCCAATGCAGACAGAAAGGACACCTGAGGAGTTTCCTCAGCCTCAGAGGATACCAGCAGGCTCACAGACAGACTGCGGGCCCAGAACGGAGCAGCCACAGGAGCATCATCCTGCGGTACCTTCCTCTGGTCCCTTTCCCCAACCCACGAGCAGCTTCTTGCCCTCTCATTGATAAGAACAAGTCACTGGTGTCCAGAGCAGAGAGTGGTGTGAAGGAGCGCAGACTCTGGGGTCAGAGTGTCCAGGTGTGAAGCATCTTAACTGTGCCCCCCACCCCCCAGCTGTGTAACCTTGGGCAAGTTCTTTAACCTCTGTGTGCCTCAATTTCCCCATATGCAAAACAAAACTAAGTTATTGTGAAGATATAGTGAGCTCATACAGATAGAGACCAGCGCCAACCCGGCATGGAGGTGAGTGATCAGGCATATTGGCTGCTGTTCTGTGGCTGAGGAATGATTAAAGAACCAAGCAGAAAATGTTCCAAGCAATGACCCTTTCTATGCAAGAAACCCTTGCTATGCTGTGAAGGGTCCAGCGCAGTGGGATGGGAAGGAGAGACAATACCTCTACAGTGGGGCTGCTCCCCTGTCCAGGTGCCATTGGGAAGACACACCACGCTGCTGGGCCCGACCAGCCGGAACCCAGGGTTGCAGGTAAAATGGACTTCGTGATCCACTAAGTACTTGCTTCCAAACTTTCTGCCATCTGCGGGGGTGTTCAGAGCCGGGCAGGAAACTGTAAGGAGAGATGGAAGGATTACGAGCTCCTCATCCTGGACCACAGCACTTAGACATTACTGAATTACAGGACTTCCCATCTTGAAGTGCCCTCTGTTGCATGCCTGCTGCAGGCTGTGTACTGTGCTAGTCATTCTGCATGCTGTGTCTCATCAAGTCCTCAAAGCTCTCTTGGGGATGGGTGGTACGATGCTTGCTTAGCAAAAGGTGATGAGACTGGGGCTCGGAGACACTAAGTGCTGTGTGCAAGGCCTCGAAGCATGGGAGGCCCACCCTGCAAGGATCCGCCTCATCACTGCCACCTACTCACTCTGGTTTTCTGGAGCTCCAACCCCACTGAGTTTCTTTAGGTCTCCTGAACAGGCCGGGCTCAGCCCCAGCTCCAGGCCTGGGATTTTGCTCCTCTCTGCCTGGAATGTTCTTTCCTCAGAGCTTCCACAACTGGCTCCTTCTCACTCTCCAGGTCTCCACTCATATGCCACCACCTCCCCGCATGTTCCCTGGCCACCGTGCCTAACCCAGACCTCCCCAGACACTCTTCCCCAGGTGCTCACTCTGCTCTCTTCTCAGTGTTTGTAACCATCCGAATTTTCTTATTGACTTGCTTCTTTCTAGATGTGTTGTCAGTCCTCTCCATCAAAATGTCCTATGTTCCTGTGTATCCCCAGCACCAGCCCACTGCCTGGCACATAGTGAATACTGGATAAATTATAAATCATTCTTGAACAAATGAATGAATGGAGCCTTATTTATTGCATCTTTACTATGTGCCAGGCACTATATTAGGCACTTGGGCTATATCCATGAACAAATAGACAAAACCCAACCCTCAGGAAGCCCACCATCTAGCAGGGTAGATAATAAGCAATGGCGAAGTGTGGGGCCATGTAGAAAATGAAAGCAGGGAATGGTGCTGGAGATGCCAGAGAGAGCATCATTTGAATACGGTGGTCAGGGCAGGCCTCACCAGAACGAGTTGAAGGTGAAGGCATAGCCAGACAGATGTCTGGGGAGGGCAGAGGGACAGCTGGTCAAACATCCTGAGGCGGGGATGTGCCTGGCAGGTCTGAGGAATGTCAAGGAGGCAACAGGACTGGAATAGAGTGGACAAGGTGGAAAGTAGTTAGACATGAGTCAGGCAACAGGAAGAAGATGGCTCAGAGTTACACGGGGCATTGGAAAGAAAACAAAAAGGCCATGCAACTTGTTCTCCGTGTGAGACCGGGCCACTGGAGGTTTGAGCCCAGGCAGGAAGCAGCCTGACTCTCAGCAGCACTCCTGCTGCAGTTTGATGGTGAAGTGCCCATACAAGAGGAAGGGGAGGGAAGCTCACGCCAGGGTGGTAGCTGAGCGTGAGGGACATGGTTCAAATCCTGGCTGCTCTGTGAAGATTTCCCGAAGGACTGACGTGGTTGGAGAGAGACGGGGTGAAGCTAGCCTGTTCCTCTTCTTTTTGCAACAGAGCATCATGCATGGGCGACAAGCGAATGCCCAAAGTTAGGATGGCGTGGATTTGGATTCAGTTTAGATGGAAATTCAGAGCCACTTCTAAAATGCATTTAAGGTAAATTCCAAGTGTCATTTGCCATGTTCGTATTTTAAACAGGCACAAACAGAACTGTTGCTTCAACTGTGCAGGTCAAAACAAGTGACAGAGTCACTGAGCATCCCCCATGAGGATGCACTGATCAGGGTGTCCTGGACCAGAGGCCACTAAGGAGCGTGATGGGCCTCCCTGTCCAGGAGTGCAGCTGGCAGGATGCTGTAGCCCTGCCCAAAATCCCACCTGGGCTGGACACAACCCGGGGTTCTTTGAGGAGCAGCCGTGGCAGCATGAGCTGGGGCGGAGGGAGGTGCCGGACCCTCCAAGGATGCTCGGTGGCCTTTGGCGATTGGGGAATATCTGCCCATTGCTGCATCGCCTTCCTTGAGTAAAGCTCCAAGTTGGCCCCCAGTGGTAATAACCTTGTGAGTAGAAAGCGAGTGAGAGCTCACGTCCCAGGACTCGGCTGCTCCCGGGGTGCTGCCTCAGCCTCTGAAATAAATTACTTTATAGTTCTTTTTTTTTAAAAATCTAGCACTTTATTGTGTTAAAGAGTTTTAAAATGCATTGGGGGAAAATAGTAGGTCTCTCTGGGGATGAAAAAATCTTTAAAAACCTCAACAAAGGAAAACTGCCTACAACTCACAAATACACCATACTTTAATAGATTGAACAGTATCCGGCACTTAGTAGATGCTCAATAAATGTGAATGGAGTGGATTAATGGATACAAATTAATTAAAAATCAATTTGTAGTCACATCCCAAACGGGAGCTGAAGGCCCTTCTCTAGTGACAGTAGGAGAATGTGCCCTTTGGTTGATTCTGTTCATGAGGAGCACATCCTACTGAGTGTGCAGAGCCATAGTGAAGCTCCCTGTGCCTTCCGAGGTGAAGTTAGCATGTAAGGAGTCAGATCCACAGTTAAGCAGTCTCAGCAACACGGGGACATGAATCCGCTGAGGCTGCTCTGGATGAGCCCTGAAGCTGATGGGTTGTGATGATGCACCCAGGAAAGAAAGACCAGGAAAATAAGAGGGAGATACTTCATATGGAAGCCGGAAAGGAAGACCAAGAATTCTCCAGAACTAGAAATTATTCTTCCTGACTCCCAGCAAATTCCCTTAAAAAAAAAAAAAAAAAAAAAAAAGGCAAAACAGGCCTGGCACAGGAGCACCTTCCTGTAATCCCAGCACTTTGGGAAGCGGAGGCTGGAGGATCGCTTGAGCCTGGGAGTTCAAGATCAGCTTGGACGACATAGTGAGACCCCATCTTTAAAAAAATTTTCAAAGTCAGGTGCAGTGGTGTGCACCTGTAGTCCTAGCTACTTAGGAGGCTGAGGTGAGAGGATCGCTTGAGCCTGGGAGGCTGCAGTGAACTAGGATCACTCCACTGCTCTCCAGCCTGGGTGACAGAGCGAGACCTTGTCTCTCTTAAAAAGCAATATGGTAGTTTTCCCACTATGTGCCATTTGATCTGGGCAGGTGTCTGGCTTTCCTCCAGGTGCGGGCCCAACCCCCACCACACCCTGAAAAGGGATCCTGACAGCTGCCTGTCCTCTGCAGTGCTGTCAGAGGATCAGCCTCTGCACGCATAAAGTACCCAGCACGGGGTCCCCCACACACTTAGAGATACAATACATGATGTCAATTTTTTAAAAAGAGAATTTGCCACTTTAAAACATGTTGTACATTTCAGAGATGAAAGCCCCTGAATCTTGGGAAGGAGGATGATAACTGCCTGTCTATCTATCTAGCAGGCAGGGCCCTCTCACATGGGCAGGGGAATTGTATAACATTCCCTGTGGGCTCCACTGAAACTCCCAGGGACCGCAGGCAGCTCTGACCCCATGAAAACAAGGAAGGCTTTGCGGAGTCAGGCCTTGAGCAGGAAAAAAAAAATCACTAGATCAGGGACCTCTGACCGCTAACTTACTTGTCTTGGCCTCAGTTTCCCCATCTGGAACAGGAAGGAAAGACACCCTGCCTGCCCCGTGGAGTTGGGGTGTGTGGAGCCCCAGTGAGGGCTTGGGCCTCACAGTGCCTTGGAAAGTGTGAGGCTTGGCTGGTGGTTATTTCTGCAGCTGTGGAGCCAAGGAAAACAGGAAGAGACTCAGTGCCATTGAGAGCTGGATTTGCTACCATCATCTCCGAGAAGGTAGGAAATCCAACGCCTTCCCCAGGAAACTTCAACTCACTCAACAAAGACAGCCCTTGATAAATGTGTCTGCAGTGAGTAAATGATGTCAGATATTCCACAGGCTCCTGACTTTGAATGAACATGATGACTGCCCCCTGCCCTCCAGCACCCTAAGAGACAGGAGGAAAACCAGCCGCCCATCTCTGGGCCTTGGCGGTGTGAAAGCTGTTACAGGGCAAGCATGAAAAAGTGCCCCTGTGTCTGTCAGAGTCTTGCCCTCATGGGAGGGAGTCTGGGGTGTTCGCTGTAGCCTCATCAGACAAGTGGAGCTTGTCCTCAGCGGCCCTTCCCTCCCAACCGCCCTGGTACTAACGGGGACTCCCTGGAGGGTGCACTTTCACGCCTGAAGCACTGGAGCCAACCTTGGTCATGGAATGGAACCAGTGTATTGCACTGGCGCGGGCTGGGGATTGTGTGTGTGTGTGTGTGTGTGTGTGTGTGTGTGTGCACGCACAGAGGGTGTGGAGGAACTCAGTGCTTTCCACTCAACTCTGCTATGAACTTAAAATTGCTCTAAAAAATTATATTAAAGTAAAATCAAAAATGAAAACGAACCAAAACTGGATCCAACTTGTGGATGGGGAAGGGAAAAGCAGTGCGTGATCTAAAAGTGGCGCCTTGCAACAGTTTGGTCAGTATGAAGACATGATAGTTGTTAAGGCTAGAATGAAAACGCTTCAGAAGAAAAGGGGTGACATTCAGGCCGAGGGAGAAGAAAGAGGGCAACTGCCTTTCTAATGTACTCACCCCACCCCCACTGCCACCAACCAGGGTTACAAATGGGCCACATATTGGCCCGGCGCGGTGGCTCACGCCTGTAATCCCAGCACTTTGGGAGGCTGAGGCGGGCGGATCACGAGGTCAGGAGATCAAGACCATCCTGGCTAACACGGTGAAACCCCGTCTCTACCAAAAATACAAAAAATTAGCGGGGCTTGGTGGCGGGTGCCTACTGTAGTTCCAGCTACTCGGGAGGCTGAGGCAGGAGAATGGTGTGAACCCGGGAGGCGGAGCTTGCAGTGAGCCGAGATCGTGCCACTGCACTCCAGCCTGGGCGACAGACAGAGCGAGACTCCATCTCAAAAATAAATAAATAAATAAATAAATAAGGGGGGCCACAGTTGGAAGATGGAAGGTGATGGGGGAAGGGTGAGGGGTGACGAAGGGCCCTCCAGCTGGGAGCATCTCAGGGAGAGTGCTTGAGTGCTGCACTGCCACCCCAGTAGTGCCGACGTGGGGACCCACCTGGAGGGGCATCTGGGGCCACCCTGCTCACAGAGTTCTGCAGCGCGGCCAGCCGGCTCTTCATGTGCCGGATGCCCTCGGCGAAGCGTGTCTCCTGGCCCTTCAGCAGCTGCTGCAGCTGGCGGATGGCCGAGAGGAGCTGCTGTTTGCTGAGACAGTTCTGCGGAGAGAAGACATCGCCACCACCACCCATTGAGACTGACTCAGTCTCACATGCTCGTCTGAGCTTCCGAAATCACAGAAGCCGCGGGGTCCAAACCGCGTTTGAGGCTCACTAAACGCAACGTAAAAGTGAACTGCCGCTGGACAGCCCCAAGCACACATATGGTAGCCCCAGTTCACCCCTTGACAAAAACAAAATGCAGGCAGGACGGATGACTCTAAATGACCGGGTGGATGAACAGTTATTTGAACCCAAAGAGCCTTATAATCACTATGCTGCCACTCTGAGAGACTCTCTCTAATTCTTCACTCTAAGTTAATGCTCTGAAACCCCTGGGCCTTGGCAAACATTTTCTTTCTGTCACTCTTAGACGTTTTTAAAAGCAAAGGGCCAATAATACATGTAAAACAGGCAAAACAGGAATGCCCAATGGTTCCTATTCTTTAAAGACATACAACATGGGAAATAAGAAAAAAAAAATCACTAGAGTTAAAGAGGCATTCAATAAAAGCCAATGTTCAGTTCTGATGATTTTTTTTAAGCCTTAGAAAGGCTGAAAATGGAAGATCATGCTTATCATGAGTAACTTAAAGCAGCATCCAGCATCATACTTTTTGTTTGCTTGTTTAAACAACAGAAACTTATTTCCTCACAGTTCTGGGGCTAGAAGTCCAAGATTAAGGCACTGGCAGTGTTAGTTTCTAGTGATGTCTTCTAGATGGCAGATGGCCACTCTCCCGAGGTGCCAGCATTCTACTTAATGCTAAAATTCTCAAGGTTTCCTGGCCGGGTACGGTGGCTCATGCCTGTAATCCCAGCACTTTGGGTGGTCAAAGTAGGTGGATTGCTTGAGGCCAGAAGTTCAAGACCAGCCTGTGCAATATAGTGAGACCTCATCTTTACAAAAAATTAAAAACTTCAGCCGGGCGCGGCGGTTCACGCCTGTAATCCTAGCACTTTGGGAGGCTGAGCGGAGCGGAACATGTGAGGTCAGAAGTTCGAAACCAGCATGGCCAACATGGTGAAACCCAGTCTCAATTAAAAATATTTTAAAAATTAGCCGGGCATGGTGGCAGTTCCCTGTAATCCCAGCTACTTGGAAGGCTGAGGCAGGAGAATCGCTTGAACCTGGGAGGCAGAGGTTGCAGTGAGCCGAGATTGCACCACTGCACTCCAGCCTGGGCAACAGAGCAAGACTCTGTCTCAAAATAATAAATAAAATAAAATAATTAAAAACAAAAAAATTAGCTAAGCCCGGTGGTGTATGCCTGTAGTGCCAGCTACTTGGAAGGCTGAGGTGGGAGGATTGCCTGAGCCTGGGAGGGAGGTTGCAGTGAGCTGCAATCACATCACTGCACTCCAGCCTGGATAACATTGGAACCCTATCTCAAAAACAACAACAAAACTAAATACTTCCAATCTCAACTGCCTTTAAGAACCAGGACAGGCTGGGTGCGGTGGCTCATGCATGTAATCCTAGCACTTTGGGATCACTTGCATCCAGGAGTTCAAGACCACCCTGGGCAACAGACTGAGACCCTGTCTCTACAAAAAATAAAAAATTAGTTGGGCATGGTGGTGCGTGCCTGTAGGCGGGAAGATCACTTGAACCTGGGAGGTTGAGGCTGCAGTGAGTCATGATTGCACCACTGTACTCAGCTTTGGTGACAGAGTGAGACCCTGCCTCAAAAAAAAATTAATTGCCTAATTAAGAAAAAGAGCCAGGACATGAAAAATAGTAAAAGAGGGGTGAATCAAGTGGGGAGGATGGGACCTTGGCCTTGTGAAGCAAGGAGGTCTCTACAAAGGCCATTCACATTCACTGGGGGCTGTGTGTTACAACAGCACAGCCTGGACTCTGCTGCCTGCACAGGAGACAGGAGACACATCAAGACAATGATGATGGTTATCTTTAGGGATAGGCTTATGGATCATGTTTTAATTTAATTTAATTTTTTTTATGAGATAGAGTCTCACTCTATCACCCAGGCTGGAGTGCAATGGCACAATCTCTACTCGCTGCAACCTCCACCTCCCGGGTTCAAGTGATTCTCATGCCTCAGCCTCCCTAGTAGCTGGGATTACAGGTGCCCGCCGCCATGCCCTGCTAATTTTTGTATTTTTAGTAGAGATGGGGCTTCGCCATGTTGCCCAGGCTGGTCTCGAACTCCTGACTTCAGGTGATCTGCCTGCCTCGGCCTCCCAAAGTGCTGGGATTACAGGTGTGAGCCACCACACCCAGCCTTAATTTTATTTTTTCTACTTAATTTTTTTTCTACTGAGTATTGGTTTTATAATTCTAAAAAACTCTCTAAAATACAGTGGGACAGTAAAGTGGCAGGGAGGTGTGTGGCCCCCACAGCCAGGGTGGCTTCCAGCCTCACCAGCGAGGCACCACAACCACAACTATCACCACCACTGCGGTGGGAACCGAGCCACTGCCGCTCTCCCAGGGAGGCTGCCAGGCCTCTGCACCGTGGAGATTTCACCAAACCGATGACTCACTGGCCAGACTGAATGGATGCTTTTGACACAGTTGAATCCCCAGTTGCCCCTGGAATTCGTTAATCCCGGGGGCTCCTGGGCCTCCACCATATGCAGGGCCTGACCAGGCACAGCCCCAAATGCAACTGCTCGGAAGAGAAGTTTGGTTTGTTTTCCTTCCTCCTCCCCCATTGTGGTCCCTCCCACGCAGGTCCTGGGGCACTCGGGAGCGACCTCCAGCAACCCTGTACCTGCCCAGCACCGTGCAGCCCTCCCACCCAAACCTGATTTCCCACACCCACATCCCCTTCCTTAAAAAGGGGGGGGCTCTGCTTTTATAGATGACTTCATGGTTTACATGTCAATTGCATTAGTGTACTTCAGTCTACAAAGAGCTTCTTCGCTGTAACAAAGAGTAGTTCAGCTACTGGCGGCAGCAACCCTGTGGAGAAATGGGGCTTGTCTCCATTTCATAGAGAAAGATATGGAGGCTGAAAGTCAAACACCTTGCCCCGAATTATGGGGCTTAGGAGCAGCAGAGCCAGGCCGGGAACTCTGACTCCCACCCAGCCCCTCTGGCCACCCCAATGGACTGCCTCCTTTGATCTCACAGGGTCCTGTGTGGTGAATGATCTTATTGATGAATTTGCACTAGGGATTGATAGGACTGAGCCCAAATGCCCCACAGTAGATTTCTAACTCCCGTGCAAAGTTCAGGTTGGGCGCCTGGGCAGCGGGGGCAGGAAGCGTGAAAGGAAGGTGGAGGAGACGTCCTTGCCCACATCCAGCCAGGTGAGCAGCTGCCTCCTGCGCTACGAGCTGGCCAGGCCCTGACAGCTGAAAGTAGGTTCGCGGAGCCACAGCTGCCCCGGGTACATGGAGGGCTCAGTTTTGAAACCGGGAGAAATTTGTGCCAAAGGCTGTGCTGGGAAGGGCAAGCATACTGCCAGAAACCTGGGGTGATGGCCTGGGGCTCCAGGAAGTAAAGGAAGCAGGGGAATGTGTGTGGAGGGACAGGGTCTTGTTTTCTACTTGGCCACTGGGCAGCCAAGTATTTCTAACCCCAGTGCTGCTGGCTCCAGGCACAACTGCCCTCTGCTTCCAGTGACACTTCCTGCTCCATGGGCAACAGGCGCCAGCTGCTTTCTCCCCGGTGCTCATTGAAGGTGAGATGTGCCCAGCTTGCCAGTTACCACTGAAAAACCTTAAACATCTTCAAGAGCAAGCAAACCAAGGCCTCATCTCCATCCCAGGTGGGGAGGGAGACAGAAAGGCTGCAGGCTGACTTGCCGAGGGAAGGTCAGGAGGCTCTGGCCCATCCCAGCCTCCAACCTCTCTGGAGTGAGGCTAGTGAAACAGAGTGTGGTACAAGGAAGCGCCCTGCTGCTCTCGGCAAGCCAGCATGCCGGGGTTGGGGCCAGGGAGCCCGAGAAGCAGAGAGTATCTGTGCTTTGACATGAGGTTTGAGGGTCTGAGCTGCAACTGCTCCTAACAGGGCAGGTCCTGGATGCCATGCTCATCTGTCACCTGAATTGGCACAGGCACAGACATCACTGAGCTCCTTTGCAAAGCTAAATGATGAAGCTGGAATCCTTACATACCAAGACAAGCACCCATGAGACCCACATGGGGACAAATGAGGTCATGTGAGGGGCCTGAGACCCCAGTGTGCCCTTTTTCCAAGCTGAGAAAGTTTATCATTTTGCTTGATCATAAAAAGAAAGCATAATCTCTGCAAAACAATTCAAAATACAGAAAAATGCATTCAAACAAAGAACAAGCCCCACAACCAGAGACAACCGCTGTTAACTTTTCGTTGGGTTTCAAGTCTAGGGTTAGATACAGCTGCTCCCTTGCACAGATGTCATCACACAGCCCCACAGGATGCAGGTTCTATGTCAGCTCTTTCCCCTCAACACTGGCTGTGGCATCATTTTCACATTAACGAGCAGAGCAACCCGTCTGTCTCTGCGTCTCAATTCTCATTCCTCAATGCGCTCTTTTCAGTCTGGGCAGGGGGCTCCTTGCCCACAGCCACAGTTGTCTGCCATTCCCCTCCCAAACCCACCACCCTCCCCTGCTCTGAGCCATGCATGGAAGCAGGCCATTTCCTTCCGTGCACATGTGGCCCTTGCCGAGGTCAGGCCAAGGGTGCTGTGAGGGGCTGTGGGACGGACAGGAAGCCGGCCGGACCCTCAGGGGCTGTCCACCTGCTGTTCAGTGAAGGGCTGGCTTTTGGGCGAGGCTTTCCCATCTCAGGGTTCCAGGTCCCAACTGTGAAAAGCAACCCCAGGCTCTGCACAGCCCTCCAGAGCTGACCTCCCACTCTCCAAGGTGGGATTGGGTGAAGGTCAGATCCAGACAGGGTGGCAAGGGGAGGCCCCTGCACCCCAGGAAGGACACAGCGTGTTCCAGAGGCCGTCCCCTCGAAGCTGAGGAAGCTGCCATGTCTGGGCCCTCACTTTCCCAGGCCTTTTCCAGGGCTCTTGAGGCGCCCCCATTTTAAATCTTTTTCTTAGAGAGATCCCCTCAAATGGTATAAATTTTCATCCCTTCAAAACCAGTCGTGGCCCAGCTTGTGTCATTGACAATAAACAATGACAAATAGTTTCCATTTCTTTGAATTAATAACTTCTTTGAAATGGAACCAAGAGGAGACATGCAGTGAAACTCTTCCATCTTTGAGTAGAAAAATATCAAGGTTTACCATTTCTGTTATGAAACTCTTTAAAGGGGTGAGTACTTCATCTAACTCGACACCAATGGCAATGTTTGCAGAGAACCAGTTAGAGAAGGAACAACAGATGTCACCCCATCCAGGTTTTTCCAAGCTGGGGTAGAGGCGGCATGGATGGTTCTGGAAGACGCAGACCAGTGCTGAGAGCTGGGTGAGGGAGGAGCTGGTTTTAAGGCTCTTGGAAGCAAGAAGGCCCACGGAACACTCCATCCACCCCTGCCCTTCTCCGGGAATTCTTGTCCATCTCCCCTCCAGCCCCTTCTCTCACAGTGTTTACTCCGGTGGGTCCGCAGAAGGTTCCTCAGAGATCATGAGGCTCCCTTCCTCTGAGAACCAACTACCACTTGTAGGACGGCTGGGCCTCCAGAGACATTTCATACCCCCAGACCCCACCTCCTGGTCCAAGGGTGGACACAGCCAAAGATGGGTGTGTTTCCCCTGGCTTACCCAGTCCCCTGCCAGCAGACCTGACCCCTCCCATCCCATCCAGTCCCCCATGCTGTTTGGGCTCACCCGGAACCTGCTCTGAAGGCACCAGACAGCACAGAGAAGCTTCAGGGGTGTGTACGGGAACATGGGGACTGGTCCCTGGGGCTTCTGTTCTCCTGTTACCTGGCTCGATGGTCTTCCTCAGTGACAGTCTTGGTACAGTGACACCTTTTGAGAGCCTCTTTGGTGACAATAGAGCTCCGAGACCTCCGATGGCCATGGATGACCCCTAGACTTGGAGGGGCCATCTCCCACGCTGGTTTCTCCCAAGCCACAGCTATGCGTCATGTCAGCATTTTGTTAATGGGAACACAGATGTTTTGATGCCTTAGGTCTCTGAAAGGACCAAGCAACTTGCCAAATGTGTGCCTTCTGGCCAAGGCCCGGAGCCTTCAGCGTGTGAGTCATGCCGAATTCGTGAATGTGCTTTCTCCAGAACTTATTTTTATTTTTCAGCCGAGCCAGAGGCGGGTTATAAATCCTCGACTACTCTTCATGCCAGAGACCTCTGCTCAGCACCCACATATATGAGGAGAGAAAGTGGGCGCTTCTGGGGGAAGTGAGAGAATTTCACTTGGGGAGTTGCCTGAGACCTTTGGATTAGTCAGAACTCTCTACAGAAACAGAAGCAATAAGAAAGAGATATACATTATATATACACACAGATGCATACGTATACATATGTAATATTGTAATATATAACATACTTATTAATACATGGAGAGAGAAAGAGAGATTTTAAGGGATTGTCACGCAGTTGTGGGGGCTGGCAAGTCCAATTTTAAGGAATTTTAAGGAACTGTCGCACAGTTATGGGGGCTGGCAAGTCCAACCTCCGCAGGGCAGGAGCAGGCTGGAGACCCAGGGCCAGTTGCAGGTGATGCTGCAGCTCAAAGTCAAAGGCAGAAGGCAGTGTGGAGGCCCAACTCCCTCTTCAGGGGACCTCAGTCTTTTGCATGAGGGCCACCCACATTAGGAGGCAGATCTGCTTTTCTCAAAGGCTGCTGATTTAAATGCTACTCGTATCTAAACAATCGCTTCTCAGCAACATCTGGACTGGTGTTTGAGCAAATATCTGGAAACCATGTCTTAACTAAATTGACACATAAAATTAACCACCCCAGCCCTCCAGCTGGAGCCTCCCTTTGGGGCTGTGCACCCCAGGATGCTCAGGGTACTTTGAGTTTGAACCCTGCTGGCTGCCTTAATTCTACATTTACGCTCCATGCGCATTCCAGTCTGGTTTTTAAAACAGCCACGGGAGCGATGACAACAACAGCGGGTGCCAAGAGCCGGCACTGCGGCCACACTTCACACAGGAACCCGCGACAGCCCAGGATGTGGCACCATTACAACACCCACTTGACAGGGGCAGAAGCCGCGTTAAGTCTCTGAGCCACGGTGGCCTATCCAGGATTTAAAACCCAGTGTGCCTACTCCAGCCCCTGGTGTGACAAGATGGCTGGACTTACCTTAGAGAGGGGTGCACAGAGAACCTTCGTGAGTCCTGCCTCGTTCATCCTCTCACTTCACAGCACCCCCGCGAAAGCCTTGGTGTCCACCTTTGGTCACCCTCCCAGCCACCTCTCCCCTGGCCGCTTGGCATTCTTGAGGACAGAAAACAAATTTTAGACAACTTGGAATCCTTGACACTGAGAATAGGATCTGAGTGTACACTAGATGCTCATTTGAATGAACAAACGAGTGAACGAGTGAATGAGGAGTGAAGGAATGGTGTCAGTATGAGCCAAAGACAATCTCTTGCTCATCTTACCACCCAAACTCACTTTCCCCATTTCACCTGTTTGCTGCCCAGCTAACCTTCGTCCAGATGCCACCTGCACCTGTGGACTGGGTTGTGCCTTTCACAGCCTCGGTATTATCTTCAGCAAGTCTCTGAGGTCCCCAATGCCCAAGCCAAGCGAGGAGCTTGGGGTCCACACACATGGCATCCAGCAGCCGCAATCCCCTCCTAGGTACACAAGCCAGATATACGAGCCTTCTCCTTACATCTCACAACCTGAGAGCCTCCTACCAGCAAAAATGGCAGCACATTTTGTCTATTTCCTTTTGGGATTTAACACAATATGAATATAGAAGGGAGAGAAAGTTTAGTAGATAAAAAGGAATCAAATAAGGCAGCAATGAAAAACTAATACATTCTGTCAGCTCCATGGTGAGGAGTTTCCCTTTATTCTCAGGGGCGAGGAGACTTGTTGTGGGGTGTAGCCAGGGGCTTGATGCAGCCCGGCCTCTGACCTCTGTCTTTGGGAAATACAGATGTTACGAAAGCAAGTGAGGATGCAGGAAGGGGAGACGCGACAGGACTGCCGTGGTACAGGAGAGGATAATTTCTGTTGCACCATTGCCAACCCACTCAGAAACACTTGGGATTTTCCCCTAGAGAGAGTAGGAAAATCGGAAAACACACTCCACTTTTTATTTAGCCATCATCACCATCCATGTTAGTTACTCCAAGAATAGACTCCAAGACCCCAGACCCTGACAATGTGCTCAGGCACACCGCCATCATTTGATCCTTCCCTTCCTGTTTGCCCACGGAATCCAGTGGAATCCATTCTGCCAACGGAATCCAGTCCCTCTCACCGCGAACCTCCCCAAGCTATATCCACCTCGGGGCCTTTGCACTGGCTGGGTCCTCTGCCCAGGGAATCTGACCCCAGGTCCTCTAGAGTTGAGTCCTCTAGAGTTGTCTTTCCACTTCGACTTAGAAGTCCCTTCCTTAAAGAGCTCCCTACCTGCTTGCTTAACCTGGAGTAGCTCGTGGCCACCCTCCAAAGCAGCATCCTGCTTAGGCAATCATTGGCCCTCTGATACTTTTCTAATTTGTCTGGTTTTTCTCTTCCTGCTTGGTGAGCTAAGTGGCAGTGGGGACTGTGTCAGCTGCATCTTTCTCTCTCCTGTCACGTATTTAGCATTTGTTATGGACCTGGTCTTTCAATATTATTCATTTTCTTCAACTATGACCCTATGAGATGGGAATGTCTATTATCTCCACTGTTCAGAGGAAGAAACTGATTCACAAGGGGCAGGAACTTGCCCCAGATCAGTCAGCCAGGAAGGATCCGAGCCAAGACCAAGCCAGGCCTGGGAGTCTTCACCACCTGCTATGCTGCCTCAGACCCTGCTGCCTCCCAGAACAGCATCTTTCCTGTGCTAGCCTCTCAGGACATAGTTGTGGGATGAGCACATTATCTTACTAGTTAGATTCTTTTTGTCATGCAATCAGAGAAAAGGCCTAAATTGCAGGAGGACTGAGGTGATACTGACCCGTTCAGGTGATACTAACATGTTTGTATGTTTTTACACTACAGTGTGATGCTTCTCTGGATGCATTTTTTTTTTTCCTTCTGGTACTGCAGAGACCCCTGTCTTGGAGCTCAGTGGTCCTCTGTCTTTGTTCAAATCAGCCTGGGATTCATCCAATGCTCTCAGCTCTCCAAGGGCAGTTGAGGCTTTCTGGACAATGCAACCAGTTGCTGGTCTTGCTCTCTGACCCCAGCCCCTCCTTCAGAGATGGGGTGAGTATGGGGAAGGGCTGCTCCAGAGCTCATAGCCCCCTCCCCTTCCATCTAAGGTCCAGAGGGAACTGATCTCTAGCAGACGAGGAAATGTCTCAGATAGTGGCCAACCAGATGGCAAGAGCGGGGCCAAGGGTGGCTCGGGGACTTTCCAGTTCCCTCCCAGTCACCACCAATATCCCCCATGCCTCTGGTCTTTGATGTGAACAACTGTCATGTCTCAATCTTAGTACTTAGGCACCCAGCCCCACGCTGAGTTCCTTGGGTCTCACTTCCCATCGAGGCTGCCTCCTTTGAGAGATTCTGATGCCCAGAGAGGAACACGTTTTCCTATATACAGGAGGGGAGATGATTACTTCCTTGAGATACACATTTTACTTACTTGAGTTACAAATTGTACTTGAGACTTGTGCAAATGGATGGGTTTGGGTCCAGTCAAATTATGGGTGCTTATTTTTTCTTTAACAAAAATGTGTGTCGTGTCCTTATTTTAGGTTTCAGGCAGTTACTGAAGAGCATGGCAAGTCCTGGCAGGGAGTTTGAAAGGATAAAGAAAGTTCAACCCACCCTGGGAGTCTTCTCTGGAGCCCCAGGGCTGCACAAACCCTTGCCCCTATGGGTCAGGGGAGAGTGGCCAGCACAGTCAGGCCTTTGTCAACAGCTGTGCCCAAACAATGGACCCTGATCCTGGCACAGCTGGCTGAGAGGCAGGTCTGAGCCAGCATATGGAGGGAGGGCTGGTACCCAAAGGGAAGGGGAGCAGCTTCAAAGGCATCTGGCTCGATCTGCCTAGAATCAAGTCTAGTGCCAAATAGGATTCCCCAGGGTGAGCAGATCTGGGAGGACATCCGTTCCTGATTGAAAGACTCCAGGCTAGCCCGAGAAACCACTGAACTGGCTGGCCACGTCTCCTTTCCCAGTGGGCCATGGTGTGGACCGGGCCCTTTACACTCACTGCCCAATGCCCCCAGGGCCAGAAATGACCCCAAGGGAGCAAGGGGACTTCCATTCTCCTCTGCAATTAGGGCTGCCCTTGACAGGACGTAGATCTCATTCTTAAATGTGCCAGGGAGAAGTGGAGGCTGCTAGAGAAAGCAGAAGATGCCAGGAGGACCTCCCCGTCACCACCCTGCCCTGATTCCACCCATTTGTCTAAACACAGGTGCCTGTGGGAGTAAGTCTCTGGGTCACTATGATGGAGGATTTGCAAAAATCACCCCAGGTCTTCCTCCCTGTGCCAACACCATATGCAAGGAGACTCTGCTCTCTTTGCATCAAAAAGGAAGTCTGTTTTCCCACCTTTCATATCTGGGCTGGACTTGTGGCTTGCTTTGGCCAACAGGATGCAGTGGAAGTCATGCTCCAGTTCCAAGGCTGGGTCTCAAGAAGTCTGTGAGCTTCTGCTCAGTCTTGGTGCTCTACGACCACCATCACCACCACCACAACCACCATGAGAAAAGCCCCAGCTAGCCTCCTGGAGGATGAGAGGCCTCATGCAGCAGAGCCTGCATGCACCAGATGAGCTGCCCTAGACCAACCAGCCCCAGCTAGCTTGGCAGCTGACTACAGACAAAAGAGCAAGGCCAGTCCAGATGAGCTGAGTCTGGCCCTGACTAGCACAGCAGACCAGCAGAGCTTGGCTCAAGTTGCTACCCTGGCCTGCGAACTTCAGATCCAGAGCTTCTCTCTTAAAATCAAAGCAAGATCACTGTCTGTTTTGTTCCCAGTGCCTGGGCCATTGTAAGCACCAAATATCTGTTTTATGAAATACCTCATTTTAGACAGCAGTATTTATCTCAGATCAATAGATCTGAATGATTCACAAGCCCCTGCTGTTTCAGCTCATCTTCATGTATTAGTATTAAAATCTCTACTTCAGGGTTAGTGAACACTCCTGGTGCTAGGATGAGGGCAGATACCCCTGTCTATCATGGTGTCCTTTCATGCCAAGCTCTAGAGTGATTGAGGAGCCATCTCAACCTGGACTCTAGGCAGTCCCAGGCAATCGATCCGAATCAGCAGCTAAATTGACACTGATGAGCTGACTTCCCAGGTCACACTAGGCTGGAAATGAGCAAGCTTTTGTTTTCATTTTTCCACCCTTCAGCTCATTTTTTTTTCTCAGACCAAGAAATAAGTCTCAAGTCCTGCTCCAGCGCGAGGTCTTGATTTTCTCTGGGAAGTCAGCGGGGAGGAGAGCTGGCGGGCAGTGAGTCGGAGAGAGCGCGGGTCAGCTTTCCTCCCCTCACTTCCTCCTCTGGCCTTGCTCCCAACTGTACGATTCAGCCACTCTTTTTGGCCACAGCAGACCCCCCACCTACGACCTGGGATCATGATGCTACTGTTGGCTGCTTAAAAGTTTCCATGTAGAAAAAGTGTGATATCTACTGTAGGCAAGTGATTTGACAAGCCCAGCAATAATGAGTTAAAAATCATTTTTCTAAGGATGGGTTCAAAAAAATAAGGGAGTAAGCCAAAGAAAGAGGAAGACATGTGATCTCGAAAATGTAGACTCCAGCTCAGGATAGCAGAGAGACTCTCTCCCAAAGCCCCTGTGTAGCCGCAGGGCCACGAGCCCAGGGAGGGCAGCAGCAAGGCGGGAGCCGAATGCAGAGAGGCCGGGGGGAGTCTGGGCTCCAGGGACAAGCAGCCCTGGCAGAACACTGACTGGGAAGGAGATCCTGGAAACAATTGTGCTTGTGTAGACGGCAGACTGAGGCAAAAGGGAATAAACTCTAGGAAAATTAAAAAGTTACACAAGAAAGGAAATTAATCATAGGGGACTACTTGGCTCTGTAATGGATTATGGAACAAAGCACTCATCTGTCATTATAGGAGATCAATTGCGTAGAAATGCGGAGTGGTCCCCAGAGTATTTAGAAGTAGGTGCCTCAAGAGACAGGTGCTATGGACCAATTTCTTGAAAGATACAAACTACCAAAACTCACCCCAGGGAAGAAAAATTGCTAACCTAAATAGCTCTGTATCTAAGAAATTGAATTCATAGTTAAAACTTCCAGAAGTCTCCAGGCCCACATGGTTTCATTGGTAAATTCTACCAGACATTTCAAGAACTGGCACCAGTTCTACACCATCTCTTCCAGAAGACAGAAAATCCACCTTATTAACAGACTAAAGAAAAACCACAGGGCCATATCAAGTGAAGTAGAAAAAAAGCATGTGAAAAAATTCAATGTCCATTTATAATAAGTATTGTATCAAACTAGGACAAGAAGGAAACCTTAGCCAGACAAACAACACCTACAAAAAACCTACAGCCAGAACCATACTTAATGTTGAAAAAACGAATCCTTTCTTCCTAAGTTCTAGAACAAGGCAAGAATGTTCGGTCTCCTGTTAAAAACTGTACTTGAAATTTTAGTCCATGTAATAAGGCTAAATACATAAATAAATGACACATACATTAGAAAGGAAGAAATAAGACTGCTCCGATACATCGATGACATGATTGTCCATGTAAAAAACCCCAGGAAATGTATTTTTTTTAATTCCCTATAAATAATGATTGAGTTCCACAAGGTCACAAGATACAAGGTCAATGCAGAAAAGCCCATTGGATTTCTCCATACTGGGGATATCCGCTTGGAAATGAATTTTTAAAAAAACTATGTAAAATAGCTTCAAAAATGAAATAATTAGGTATAAATCTAACACAGCATGTTTGTGTTGAAAACTAAAAATATATATATACTGATGAAAGAAACCAAAGAATATCTAAATAAGTAGAAAGACATTTTGTGTTCACAGATTGGAAGACTCAGTACATTTAAGATGCCAATTCTCCTCTAATTGATCTATAGATTTAATGCAATCCCAATACAAATTCCAGTAGTTTCTTGTTGTTGTTTTTGAGACAGAGTTTTGCTCTTGTTGCCCAGGCTGGAGTGCCATGGTGCAATCTCAGCTCGTGGCTCACTGCAATCTCTGCCTCCCTGGTTCAAGCAATTCTCCTGCCTCAGCCTCCTGAGTAGCTGGGATTACAGGCATGTGCCACTACGCCTGGTTAATTATGTATTTTTAGTACAGACGGGGTTTCACCATGTTTGCCAGGCTGGTCTCGGACTCCTGACCTCAGGTGGTCTGCTCACCTTGCCCTCCCAAAGTGCTGGGATTACAGGCGTGAGCCACAGTGCCCGGTCCAGTAGAATTTCTTATAGACATAGACAACTGATTCTGAAATGTTAATGGAAAGGCAAATAAACTAGAATAGCCAAAGGAATTTTGAAAAGGAATAATAAAGTTGGAGGACTCACTTTACTCAATTTTAACACTTACTGTAAAGCTACAGTAATCAAGATAAGTGTGTTATTGGCAGAAATTGCTCCATACATGTATGATGAACGATTTTTGACAAAGTTGCTAAGGCAAGTGTGTGAATCAGCAGTCTTTCAACAACAAATGGTATTGGAACAATTGGATATCCACATGAAAAAGTGGCCTTCAACGTGAATCTCACGCCTTATTTTTTAAAAGTAACTCAACATGGATCATAATAAAAATGTAAAACTATAAAAATTTTAGAAGAAAATTTTCATGACCTGAAGTTAGGCCAAGAGTGCTTTGACTTGACACCCAAAACACAATCCATTAAAATAAAAAATTGACAAACTAAACTTCATTAAAATTTAAAATTTTGCTCTGCAAAAGTCACTGTTCAGCTACAGACTGAGAGAAAATATTTATAACTCACATATCCAAAAAAGGCTTTGTATTTAGAATATATAAAGAGTGCTCAAAATTTATTAAAAACAGTCAGGGTTCACCTGTAATCCCAAATACTCCAGAGGCTGAGGCAGGAGGGTCACTCGAGCCCAGTAATTCCATGGCTGGCCTGGGCAACATAGAAAGACCCTGTCTCAAAAAATAAAAAGAAAGAAAAGGAAACAAACAATCAATTTTTTAAATGGGCAGAAGGCTCGAACAGACGTTTTGCCCAATAGACTATTTGGCAAATAATCACATGAAGAGATGTCCAATGTCATTAGTCATTAGGGAAATGGAAATTAAAACCACAATGAGATACCACTGCATGCTTACTAGAATAACTTGGAGAAAAACAAATCAACCTGAGAACTCTAAGTGCTGTTAAGGATGCAGTGTAGTGAGGTCTTTCATAAATGTAAAGTGGTAAAACTAATACAGAATATAGTTGGGCAGTTTCTTACAAAGTTAAACACACATTTACCATATGACCCAGCAATCCCACTCCCAGGTATTTGCCCATAAGAAATGAAAATACATTCACATGAAAAGCGTATGTGAATGTATTCACAATTGCCCAAAACTGGAATGATACCACGGGTGGGTGTTGTTCAGTGGGTGAACCGATAAACAGTAGAGGCCAGGCACGGTGGCTCACACCTGTAATCCCAACACTTTGGGAGGCCGAGGCGGGCGGATCACAAGGTCAAGAGATAGAGACCATCCTGGCCAACACGGTGAAATCCCGTCTCTACTAAAAATACAAAAATTAGCCGGGTGTGGTGGCGGGAGCCTGTAATCCCAGCTACTCTCGGAAGGCTGAGGCAGGAGAATCGCTTCAACCCGGGAGGCAGAGGTGGCAGTGAGCCAAGATGGCGCCATTGCACTCCAGCCTGGCGACAGAGCAAGACTCCGTCTCAAAAACAAAACAAAACAAAAACAAAAACAAAGAAAAACAAACAGTAGTACACCCACACCACGGAGCCCCACTCAGCAATAAAAAGGAGCCTGGCCGGGCATGGTGGCTCATGCCTGTAATCCCAGCACTTTGGGAGGCCAAGGGTGGTGGATCACCTGAGGGCAGGAGTTTGGGACCAGCCTCACCAATGTGGTGAAACCTCGTCTCTAGTAAAAAATACAAAAATTAGCCAGGCATGGTGGCGAGCACCTGTAATCCCAGCTACTTGGGAGGCTAAGGCAGGAAAATCGCTTGAACCCGTGAGGCGGAGGTGGCAGTGAGCCAAGATCAGGCCACTGCACTCCAGCCTGAGTGACAGAGCAAGACTCCATCTCAAAAAAAAAAAAAAAAAAAAAGAATAGAAAAGAAAAGGAAAACAAAAGCAAAAACAAAAAGGAGCCTGTGACTTGGGTGATTCTTAGATGCATTATACGAAGTTAACCCTTTTCTCATTTAGAAACAAAAAAGTGCAGCTTGCTGCCAGTGCTCATTTAATTTTACAGAAACATGCTCTTTGAAGCTGAAGGAAATCTGAATGATTTTCAATGTGAAAAATAAAATATAAAAATTGTTCTTGTAGTTATTTCTAAGCAGAACATCAGAATTGTCTGAATCATCAAAATCATCTATTTTGGAAAAATCGGATGCATCAATTGAATCTTCGGCCAACAACTGTTCCAGAGTGATGTTAATATCATGCGTAGGAGTGCTATGTTTTCTAGGATTTGACATTTTCAGCGATCAAGAATTACTATATTTTGTAAATGGAAATACCACTACTAAGAACAGAATGCTATAAATAGAATGATGTCTGTTGTTTCCAAAGTTGATATACTAAGCAATGTGAAAATAATAAAAGGGAGATATTTTGTGACAAAGTTATCTCGGGGTAAATGCTGCAGCCACAAGCACTGCCCAACACATATTCTCAGAGCAAATGAGATTAAAGAAACTAAACCCAAAAGGCCATGTACTCTTTTCCATTTGTATGACATTGTGGAGGCCGGGTGCGGTGACTCACACCTATAATCCCAGCACTTTACCAGGCTGAGTTGGGAGGACTGCTTGAGCCCAGGAGTTCGAGACCAGCCTAGGCAACATGGCAAAACCCCGTCTCTAAAACAAAATAAAATAAAAAATTGTATGACATGAAGGAGAAGACAAAATTGTAACGATAAAGAATAGATAAGGGCTGCCAAGGCTGGGGTGGGCAGAGGGTGTGACTTCAAAGAGCAGCATGATGTAGTTTTGGGGGCGTTGGAACTGTTTTGTATCCTGATTGTGGTGGTGGCTGCCACACATAGAATATAGTTCCATGGTTAAAATCATGAAATTATACATGAACAACATTTATTTTTATTTAATTATAAAAAGCAATGTATCAAATGGGAGGAGGCAACTGAAAGAACGAACCTGTCATGGTGGAATTTGGAGACCTGTGACATCTGATCACAGGGAGAGGATCAGGGAGGGAAGCCTGCTTAAACACCATAGCAGCTCCCCACACAGGCGAGGAGGTGGCTGGAAGCCTGCGTCCCCCGCCCACCCAGAGCTACTGTGGGCTGAAGGTGAAGTGCGAGATGATGGTTAGATACTTGTTCTGATCTCCCCAACGAGGTGTTTCTCTTCCAGTGGGAAGGCTACAGGGTGGGCACGGTGTCCAGAAAGGGCTCCCGCTCTCTGCACCCCCCATACTTCTCAGCCACCCTTCCTTCCCCATGACTACCTGCTCTTCATCAGCCAGTGACAAAAACCTGCAGAGTGACTTGGGACAGATGTGCTGACAAGAGGGACACAGTGGATAGCCACAGAGGAGAGCAGGAGAGAGAGGAGACTCCATCCTCGCAGGACCACTGATCTGGACCCTGCAGCACACAGCCTCCCCTCCCCTGTAACACACATACAATCACAGAGACACAATCACAGGCACCAATACACAAAGACATGTGCATACCCAATCACACACAGCACAGATATGCACACACACATACACTTACCATCACACATACAGTCACTCATTCACACAGACACATGCACACACAACCACAGGTACCAACGCAAAAAGGTGTGTACACACAACTACACACAGAGACACATACATCTATTGACACACACACACACACAAACACACACATACGCTCATGATATTACCCTTGAGCTGTCTCCTAAAACACAAAGCAAGCACATTTGCCAGCAAACAGGAACCCCAGACAGGGTTGTGGCCCGCCCCCATGAGGAGCATCGCAGCCTCCATCTAGAGCTCCTTGGAGTTGCTGTGTCAATGGGCCTTGGTCGAGGAAGCCTGTCCTCAGTGACTCCCAGCTGACTCATCTCATCTCCTCCATGGCAAGATATGATCCTGTGGGCACAGTTCATTCTCCAAACTTGCCAAGTCTCCACCAGCCAACGGCTCTTACTGGTGGGTTCAGGAGTCCCAGGGCTCACACTACTTTTAGGCCAGGTGGTTCCCTGCCCCGGAGCCCTATAGTGGCAATACAGACAATAAACTTGAAACCTACCAAAATATATCATTACAAATGATGATCGGTACTATGCCAGAGCCCTTCAAGGGACCCAAACAGAAAATACAGGGGCAGAGAGAGGACTTGTTTAGAGTAGAGAGAGGTCTGGAAGGCCTCTGCAGAGGATTACTTATTTGAGCTGAGACCCAAAACGTGGAAGGAGTCAGGTAATGCTTGTTCCAGCATGCACCAGGCCCTGGGGCCTCCTTTATAATTCACCCTTTAAGCTTGCCTGGACAGGGTTGAGGGTGGAGAAGGGGAGACCCCTGGCCACATAGGACTGTGGGTGAAAGAGTCTCACTAGAATTTTTAAATGAACATCTATGCGCAATCTCTTTTGTTCCCTTTCCCCTCACAAAGCACCTAAGACAGGTGTTTTGCAGCTAAAGACAGTAAGGTTTAGAGGATAAGAAACTTGAGAAAGCCTGGATGCGGCGGGACAGGGATTGGACCCAGAAGTTCCAGGTACAGAGTCTGAGTGAGCTCACTTTGCCTCTGCAGCAGCTGCAAACATGTGACAAGTGCTTCGGTCTCACCTGGTTTCTAGGTAACCTCAGGAGACAGGTGTTTACCTCATTCCCTGACCAGCAAAGGTCACACAATGGCAGGGCCTGGTTCTCAAGCATCTCATTACACATCCTGTCCATGCTGCCTCCCTGGAGCCTAAGCTGGGGAGCTGGCTTAGGGACGTACCCACCTATGGTTCCGGCATTGGGCTCAAGGTCTGAGGTGGGGTTTTATTTTGTTCTGTAACCTGCAAAGTTGGTAGGAGACCCCATTGCTCTGTTGGGTGGGTTTAGCGTGGCCCCAAACTGGGCCTCTGCTGCCTGGTCACTGAGTATCTCCCTGTGGTGCCCCCTCACCACCTTCCGCACTAACATCACCAAGTCTCGTCTGAGCCAAATTCTGCCTGCCTGGAATCCCTTCCTGCACCCTAGGGGCTTCTAGGTGGCCATGGGCATGCCTGCCTGGCCCAGGAAGTCAGCCTCCGGCCAGGGAGTATGGACAAGTGTCTGCAGGCAAGGAAGAAATCTTGGAGCCCAACAAGAGAGACTGGGTTATTCTGCTCATTTCTGGTTGTGTGACCTTGAATACGTCTCATCCTCCCTGGGCCTCAGTTTCATCATCTGCAAAATGGGGGTAACAGTCCCCACTTCACAGGGTTGCTCCGGGAATGAAGGGACTGGAAGATACCCTGCAGGGAGCCTGAGACGCACCAGGCACTCGGGAAGCGTGTGCAGGCTCTCCGCTACCCACTGCTGTTGGTATTGTGCGGGTAGCGGGTCGACAGTCCATGGCCGGGCCCCTCACCCTGGCTTGCCAGGGCTACTCTGCTGGATGCGGGTCCTGGACTCGGCAATTCAAGTTCTCGCCTTAATTTTAAAAATCAGTTGCTAATGGTTAATATAAAAGCGAATCCGGTCAAGTATTAAACAAATAAATCCGGTGAGATTCGAACAAATGCCAGTGGCAAGAACAGAAAAATTAAACAGCAAGCCGCCTGTATATGTGTTTAAGAAAATGTCATCCCACATCCAGGGCCTCGCCGGCTCAGCAAGGGACTGCTTCAGAAACCTCCTGGGCCACCTCTGCCTTGGAAATGCCACAAACTGCCAAGAAATTCCTTTGAGTGTTCTAATATTTCGGTTGGAAATTTAAATGTCGGAGTTTGGAGGGCGGGGACGTTCTCTAAGCTAATTGGGTGACCCGGGGCTCTCATGGAGACCCAGGAAAGACCAATGACTCATAACTCCCTGAGAAATCTTCCTCCTCCCGGCGGTTCTCACGCGGAGCCTTCTCCCACAATGGACCGACGCTTTCGCACCCCAGTCCGGGTCCTCCCAGGCGCCCGGCCCGCGATGCATCTGAGATGACAGATGGGGGACCCTGCACCTCTCTCTGAAAACTGAACCCCAGCCCAGGCATCGCTCCAAGCTCTCAACCCAGGCATCCCAGTGGAAAGTGGCAAGCCCAGGTCCCCCAGCCTTGGTGCTGCCTCCCCTGAGCGCGGGACAGGGGAGAGAGGCGGGAGGGACACTGACCTGGGAAGCCCGCGGCTCGGGGCAGGCGAGGATCAGGAGCAGAAGGAAGAGCGCGCGCGGAGAGCTGGGCACCATCTTGCCAATCGGAATCCTGCTGCTTGGGAGTGGGAAATAACTTTGTCTGCCTCCCCTGCCGAGTTTGTCCCAGCGATGCGGCAGCCGCCCCTGCAGGGTGCGGGGCGCCGCGCGGCCCGGGGGCGGCTGGGGCAGGGAGGGAGGCAGGAGGCCCCCGAGCGCAGTGCGTCCCGCGGGGATCAGCGCCGCCCGGCCCTTGCTAGGGTCCAGGTGCGCCGTGCACCGGACCCTGGAGCAGCGCGGCCACGAGCGTCCGCAGCTGCCCGCACGAGACAGTCCGGGCGAGGCCGGGAGGCGCCAGCCCCTTGGCTAAGGCCGAGGGAGGAGGGGCTGCCCGGCCAGGAATGCGCCTGGGAGCGCGCCCAACCCGCGCGGCTCCCGGAGGAGGCCGGGCGCGACGCCGAGGACGAGC